>NW_017168497.1:0-213 GCF_001652005.2 Ceratina calcarata | reverse complement strand
TACAGAGTGGTTGAGACGGGAATAAGCCATCGAGTATCGACCGTAGGATCTGTGGGTCGATGGTCTCAGTTAGAGGAAGGAAGTGAGTTGTAGTCGATTTATTGGTTGCCCATCTATATGGGCGACCCCATGGGTTTTCGTTGAGTTTAGTTATTAAGGAAAGCCACTGGCTGTTTTTAGCTTTATCTATGGTATGTTTCAACCGTTTTTTAG
>NW_017168496.1:0-213 GCF_001652005.2 Ceratina calcarata | reverse complement strand
AAATAAAAGTCTTCGGTAAAAACGCTACGAACTTATTCCCCAACCCAATATTATATCTATATCTATAATCTATTATAATAGTACAGGAATTTAATCGTTTAGATTTAAGGAATAAACACGGAATGCTGCGTCTTTTTCTAAGCGCTTAATGAGGACCAAGTCGTATAATTGTGGCGTCAGTCTCGTGTTACAAAAGCATCTAGAAGCTCTTTT
>NW_017168495.1:0-213 GCF_001652005.2 Ceratina calcarata | reverse complement strand
GTCTAACCCGAAAAGGTTTATCGCGTTTCTCCTTGCGACATGAACGTTGATTGAAACCTTTTTCTCGAGAACTCGTACTGTACAGCAAAATTTAACGATAATGTCGAGAGTATTACCGCCGGCATGTTCAACTGCTTCAGCCGTCGTGAGTTTTGGGATTCCCAGACGTATCCATTCATTTTTTCCTATGATGGTAATATCGGACCCCGTGTC
>NW_017168494.1:0-213 GCF_001652005.2 Ceratina calcarata | reverse complement strand
GTATGTTGTAATTTGCATGATGTTAATAAATTATGTTTTAACTTTTGGGAACCAACAGATTTTGTGTATAGAAAAGATAGTGTTTGGAGTATCGCCTTTGCTTCTCATTGGTTCTATGAACCATTTTTCTCTCATTCCATTATTCTTCTCTGCATCCTTGACGAATGACGTGAGATGAGCAAAGTGTTTATATTATGTGATTCCCAAAAGCTA
>NW_017168493.1:0-213 GCF_001652005.2 Ceratina calcarata | reverse complement strand
GCATTCCGGATTAAAATCAGCTGTTTGCTGAAATACTATATTATTCTTATCGGAGTTGCAGTAGGTCGGTATAGATCTACTGCATTGAGAGGAATCCTTTCGCACCTTGTCCGTATCGGAGTGATTTCGAAGGTGATCCTTCTGTCATCGCTTGAACACGAGTTTCGCTAGTCAGAGCAGTGCGGCTTTTACCGGGACCGTTTAAAGTCGGAA
>NW_017168492.1:0-213 GCF_001652005.2 Ceratina calcarata | reverse complement strand
CCGTGTGATAATCCGAAAGTATGGTGTATCTGAGAGTGCAGTAAGAAAAGTTAAAAAAAATATTTATTACATAATACGGAAAAATATTTAAAAGGTCATGGAGGCAAAGGCAAACGCTGTACTACCATACAAGAACAGGGGCGGATTAAGACCTGTTAACATTACCGTAAGCGTAGTGAAAATTCTACGTGGTGGGGGGCGAAATTTTGGACT
>NW_017168491.1:0-213 GCF_001652005.2 Ceratina calcarata | reverse complement strand
TGACACGCAGTGTCGTATGTTCGGAATTCGAACATACGATATTGTCTTTCAAAGCTTTAAATAATTTCGCGAGCGTCGGAGAGTAGAGGACAGCCTATACGCAGTCGCGGAAAATCGTGACCACACGATCGCGACGGACGAGCGAACAGTATCACTTAGGTAACAACCTTCGAAGAGAGAGCTCCTCTTCGAATTCTCACGTGACAAATCCGA
>NW_017168490.1:0-213 GCF_001652005.2 Ceratina calcarata | reverse complement strand
CCTATTTTTAGAGCTAACAAAGGAATTGCAAAAGTTATATATTATTACCATCAAATTAGCAACTAATTTCGGTCACAAAATTGGCCAAATTCTGTAAAAAAATTTTTCCTTCTCATTTTTTCTTCTACGAATTACAAAAATTGTCTTTGTCATTTTCCAACAGAGAAAATTGTTCAGTATCGTCGAATATTTTCTATATATGTGAAACTTCGT
>NW_017168489.1:0-213 GCF_001652005.2 Ceratina calcarata | reverse complement strand
TTTAATTGTACCCTTCCTCTGCAGCGATTTTTAATTCTTGTAGGGAATTAAATTACTAAACAAACGTTAGAATATTACATGAACATTTGAAATACCAATAACTATACATATATGAGTGTTTAAAGAACGGCGTTTTTAAAATCAAAAGGAGGGTTTATGGAGTTTTCTCGGCCTTATCGAATTAAATTTTAATAAAGCGTTAGATTTCGAATT
>NW_017168488.1:0-213 GCF_001652005.2 Ceratina calcarata | reverse complement strand
TTCTGGCCAGTTACTGGTCGGTGTATAGTCATAAATGTTTGGTTAACAGATGGCGATGCAGTAAATATTTGACCGTAATTTTCTAACCAGTAAATGGCTAGTAAATGAGCACAAAGTACTGGCAAGAATTTTATGGCCAGTTACTGGCCGGTGTATGATCATAAATGTTGGGCTAACAGATAGCGCTGTAGTACATGTTTAACCACAATTTTT
>NW_017168487.1:0-1532 GCF_001652005.2 Ceratina calcarata | reverse complement strand
ATAATCAAATTAATTCTGTAAAGAAGACTTAATAAAGACAGCCTTAAACTTAAGACAAATTAATTCTGTAAGACTCGTGAGTCATTATTTAGGTTCTTTATCGCCGTAGCAGTAAAAGTATGGCTTACTCGTTCAATTGCAAACGATCAATCGTAGATTACGCAATCCTATCTATCATACATGTATGGATGCATGAACCAGAGAGCGTGTGTTTTCAAACAAGTTAATAGCTTATAATGGGACACCGAGCTTATCTCGTTAGTCACACACGAAATAACGTTAAAACGTTTTAAACGCTTAAGGGGGTAGACTCCGAAAGTTACGCGATAAGGTAAACTGTTAATGTTACCCACAAAATGAGCCGAAAATATGAGTTTACGGGAATACACTTTTCGTCCTTATATGAGAATATTTTCCTCTTCAGAAAGAGGAAAATCAAATGTAGCGCGCTGTGGAGATTACTTCAAAGAAAATCTGTTTCAAATATAAAATCTCTTATAAAAACAAGCATTGTAATTACGATTTCTCGTTCATGTTATAATCATTGGGAGGTTCTATTGTTGCCAGTACTTATTAACAGAACAGTAGGATAAGTTGAGACTGTATCAAACGTTTTACATGATTCCACTTTGAGGTCCTCGAAACGATCGGTCGTGTTTAAATACACAATTGCTTGAACACCGGTAGCGGAGAGATCGGTAGTGCGCGCGTGCATTCGTCGCGCGAAGGACACTCGAGGCGCAGCAGTCCTCGTCCGCGGTTTTCCCGGCTGAAAATTCGCGAATTCATTGTTCGGGCCTCGCCGTCAAAGCTCGAGTGGCTAACCCGCCGCTAATTGGTACTTAAAACCGTGCGAAATGATTAAGCTTTTTCAAGTTTAATGGCGAGATACGAAGAGCTCGGTCGACTCTGATAAAAAACAACAGTCCGTTCTTATTTTCCAGAGCCGGCGGCTGCGGCACGGAGGGACGTCCGAGACAAATATTGAAAAGTAAACAGAAAGAGATTGAAGTATCTGCGGCGAATATCGATCTGCGGAAAATCGTTACGCCACTGGTCTTCTTTTGCCGAGGATCATGGAACAGGGACGGGAGACGAAAATGGTGAAGAGCGCGTCGGACTACGCGAAGGCCGTGGAAAGCGGTGCGGAATCGAGTCAGGTGATTACGCCTTTCGCGACAACGGGTGCTTATCCCAAATTAGATCAGCGATTTATATGTAGAAACGCATTACTTAAACGTAAGAGGAAATTCAAATTTACGGGAGTACTAAGTGCGGCCGGAATTAAGTTCAAGGAATTTTGTAATGCTCATCTGCGTGCCAGGGGACTGGGAGATAACTGTGTTATAGATGGTCGATGGCTGAAAAGGTTCAAGAGATTCTGGATTCAAGGGAACATAAAGTATGTGCGATAGTACATGTCTCAATTACTATTCATGTGGTAATTTCTATTCACTGGCTTGCCAAATTATCGAAAACAAGCCGGTAATTAGAAATTGTTAAGTGAACGGAAATTGGATCATTTACTATAC
>NW_017168486.1:19002-19975 GCF_001652005.2 Ceratina calcarata | reverse complement strand
ATTTCGTGATCACCGTGAAAAATCACGGTTGATTAGTGACGGTTGATGATTTTGAACGCCATCTCTACTAGATACATCAATCCTTGTGCTCCAATTGTGCTTATTGTGGTGTATTATATTGAATTTAATAAGGAGCAAGGTTATTTTTTCGGAATTAATTGGAGATAATACAAGGTTAAGTATTTGTGTCTTCCATTGTATTGTATAGTTTGTAGTATAATTATCTGATTTTATAATAACATCTTACATTATGAATTATTATTTTACAGTGTTTACTTTTTAGGTTAAACAAGAAACTAGAGACAGTGTCCTGTAGTTGAAATTAATAAACACATAAAGGACTGTGTAAATGTTTAAAGTAAGAAGATTATTAAAGAATAAAGGTAAGCAATTCTTGTGGAATAAATAGCTCATTTGTATTTTATTGATACATTCCATGCCATGTGTACCACCGATGGTATATGTTAAACTTTCCATTTAGGCCATATAGTACACCCTGATGTATTTATTTAGTGTGCTAAATGATATATTTTATAACAAGTTTAAGACTGTAGCGCTACATGTGCTATGGATGGTACATGTGATTATTGTATACAAGGTAATAACTTATCAGCCGGTATTGAGAGTCATTGCTTATTCTTAAGATCGTCTTAAGCATTTGTTTAAGTCTCTGTTCCCTGTGCAAGACAAGGAGTGGAAATATGGGATAGACAGGGATAGCAAATTCTTAAGACGATCTTAAGAATAAGTAACGACTTTGAATACCGGCCATGGATTGATGATGTAATGAAATATTGTGTTACGAAATCAATTTTTATTCAAAACATCGAATGGTGTAAGTGAAAAGTGCAAATCGCTTTTGAAATGACAATGCGTTTAAGTTGTAGTATATACCTAGTAGTAAAAAAGGTTTTATTATGTTTCTTCACTATGGACCTTCTACTTCCTATTGTAATAATTTCGATATTTCAAC
>NW_017168486.1:17665-18740 GCF_001652005.2 Ceratina calcarata | reverse complement strand
TTAGCCTAGTACAATCTATACCTATACATATAATTGAAGTTCTACTCCACTTATGTGACTTGAGTTATATGCTTATAGTTTTATATGTATATACAATAATTATATTATTTGCAAGTCTAATACTCAATTACACTTAATCTACTGCTTAATTATGTAGTCTTGTACTGTCTGTTTTTATAATATTCTGTTTTTAGGATTATTCTTCTAAACAAAATGCTCTAAATTTTAAACTATTTAATATTTTATATTTAAACTATATTTTAATAAAGTTTGTTAGGTCCCAAATTTGTTTTTCGTTAATTGCTTTAATTATTTCCAACTACTCCCGTGTGCGTGGTGCACTTGTCAATTGTGTTTTCCATGCTCTTACGAAAAATATCATCCATAATATTGTAATTATAATTAATTGTATACGCATTACTTGAAATATATCGTTTGTTAAATATATTTATAAATTAGCTACGAAATAAAAAACAACAATGAAAAATGTCCATCTTCAACAAGCAGATATTCAGACATCACTACGAGTAGGTACGAAATTACCTTTATTGCGAGAAGTTACCATTATCCTAACAAAACCTTTATAGTATATAGGGTGTTCCACAAAAAGTGTTAGAGCCGAAAAGGGGTGATTCTATAAATGTAATAAAAGAGCGTATAGGGCCCGCGCTAAGCCACGGCCGAGCATCAAGGTAGCCAACCTACCTGCGGCTGGGTGCGAGCCCTACGCATGCTCTGATTGGTCAATGTTTTTCATCAACAATTTAAAAACCATGGCTCATTTTGCATTTTACGAAAGGAAATTGTTGTTCAGAATCATTTTGGCTCTAACACTTTTTCTGGGACACCCTGTATAGATGATGATTCATGTAGAAAATTCGGTATGAATGGAATTCACGAAGAAAATATATTTACAATGCACATGCAGAAAATTTCACGTAAACGAGTTTAATAATATTACTACAAGCGTATTTTACATTTGCATTATTTTAATTGCCTTAAAATTCACGTTAGAGCTAACTAAAATTAAATGAAGAAAAAACATTCCCTCATGAAGAAGACTAGAACGCAATCA
>NW_017168486.1:16209-17423 GCF_001652005.2 Ceratina calcarata | reverse complement strand
TAATAAAATTTATTATATAAGATTATTTTTTCATACTAATTATTCAACTTTCATTATTGTTATTATATAAAGTACATACAGTTATCTCGTTAAATTCATTGAAATGTTTATGGCTGTTAAAAAAAAATTATATATGCACGTGCAATCGCTGAGCGTGACTCGTTTGCACCCCTTTACGCGAAAACGAAGGAGCTGAGGCGAAAGCGTTTGTTGGTCATCGAAGGATCCACGAGACACGAGCATTTAAAGGGCAGGTTTGCAGTTTGGGTCTTGCCGTCTACCTGATACACGTATACGGAAAAATTACGCGTGTAGTGGTACGTCGTTCAAATTACGCGCGCGGCTAGGTTCAAACTTCAAAGCTAAGACATAACAGCATGCTAGACTGGGTCTACGCTATGGGCGGAAAAATCCGCAAAATCTTACATCAAGACTTTTAGTTCCACTTTTCCTCACCGTACGCGCGGCGATCGAAATTCCGCAAATCTTACATCACTGCCGTAGAGTCGTCCGAAAGATCCGAACAACGCGTTCGGAGGGAACATCTTCGTCCCAAAGAGACAATAGATGACCCCTGCGGCGAAAGTACAATTTGTAACTCCGTAGGACTGGTCTCACTTCCGACCGATATCCAATGTTTACCACATCTTATTGCAGGCAGTAGGAGCCGATTTACAATCAAGCAAAGCCCATACACAACATTTGGACGATTATTTATTAATCTCAGACATTAATGCACATTGCAATAAATTTATTTAAACCATTTTGCCATACTCATTTGTTCTGATATTTGTACTACTCCTTATGAAAATGGTGTAAGTACGAAAATAATGAAATTACGATTTTCCTTCGCTAAAGAAGGCCGACTTTTATGACTAGACGCTCATTTGAGGTTAATAAATAAAGACAATGCTCGGTTCGTGTACGTCAAGCACATCGGCAAGACCGCGCACGCGAATGTTCGCGCGCATTTTTCCCAATTCCCAAAGGGAAGCTCTCATTTTGCACGTTTTAATGATTACCTAATCAAGAAAAGTGAATGGGAATGTATGTGGAAAATATTCTCTTTCTTTGCTTTGCCAAGAAACATAGTATTGCAGTGTAATTAAGCAATAGCATACATAATTAAGTATAGATATTATGTTACTGACATCGTTGACATAATTATTATGTTCATTATTTATAAACGTATTTGAATTTTATGCAAATAAGTA
>NW_017168486.1:8672-15001 GCF_001652005.2 Ceratina calcarata | reverse complement strand
CTTAATATTTCTCATCTACGCTGTACTATATAAGTATGTAATATGTATTTGGTAAATACCAAATTACCAACGAGCAATGAATTGCATTCTCCTTTTTCATTATATTCTTCCGCTAGAAAAATGAACGCGAATGATCCTGCATGTATGGGCATTTTAAATGATCGAAAAAAACGCAAGAGGCATGTAAAGTGCAAGTCACATTGCACTTTGCAATTGAAAATTTGCATACACGTTTTTATTTTAATTCTTAGTTCCGATCGGAATACCGTTCGCGGAACAATTCCACTGCCGCTCTCGGATTATAATTCACTTACGCGTAAATAACGAACATATTAAAATATTCTGTGTATATTAGAACACGCACCGTTCTGTTTAGCGACGCAAGGCAAAGCCAAATAACCACTCGCTGGAAGATTTTCTTCCAGAAAATCTTTCCCCACTCGGTGGACAAGTTCGTTACAGAAAATGTGTTTGTATTTTTCAACTAAACCCGACCTTCGTTTCCTTGTCATCCTTAAAAATTCTTCACGTGCAGAACACTCGAACCGATGACAAGGGACAATTTCCAGAAATGCACTTAGCAAATGCGAACAACTGAATTTGGATTTTGTCGTACACATCATACCGGGCGTGCGTTGTTCGAGACCTTGCCATAAAATTGTAAAAAGAAAAGCTCCGATTCTCTTCGATTACTATTAAAAAGACGTACGATGGACCCCTTTTCCGAGTTGGCCGCAAGATGCAGCACTTTCGTTCCGGCTTCATTTGAGAACAAAGAACTGAGCACTCTCAGTTTTTTTTTGTTCTTAAGATCGTCTTAAGAATTTGCTATCCCTGTCTATCCCATATTTCCAGTCCTTGTACAGGGAACATGGACTTAAGCAAATGCTTAAGACGATCTTAAGAATAAGCAATGACTCTGAATACCAGCCATAGTCGTTTCACGCACTTGGCACTCAGCACTCAGGCTCGAATTTATAGTCGCTTCTCGCACTTGACACTCAGCACTCAAGTGCGTCCCACCAATGTACACATTGTTATGTTTAAAAAGAAGTGAGAGTAGCGGAATAGCTGCGCAATATGTGCGCAATAGTTTTTCTCCTTTTCCGCTTCTTTCACTTCTTTTTCAAACATGAAGTATAAAACTTTTAGAATCTGAACATAATATAAATGTGTACATTGAACGCGGAACGGTTGGACGCATTTGAGTGCTGAGTGCCAAGTGCGAGAATCGACTATAAATTCGAGCCTCAAGTGCGTTCCACCGTTCGGCGTTGTACACATTTATATTATGTTCAGATTCTATAAGTTTTATACTTCATGTCGTAATAGATTTTATTAAAATATAAAAAGGAAGAATAATAATACTTCAATACAGTTCTGTGTTAATACGTAGTTGAACCTTATAGAAATAGAATAAAGCAGCGATGCATCTTTGATCGTGATATCGACCAAATTGATCCTGACTTCCGGTCCCAGTCCTCCTTTTACTCATCATCAACCGCCACTCGGTGATGCCATCGAATCAGGATATCGATCTTATAAACATTCGTCGGATTGGTCGGATATCTCTGTATATACATATATCCATACTTTTTAGCGTCAAGTCGAATACATTGTAAAAATTAACCACATTCATGCTTGAAGAAAAAGTGAGAGACGTGGAAAAGGAGAAAATCCATTGCGCAGCTTTCCCGATTTATTAACGAAAAATATCAATTATAACCTTGTAACGGACACTTTAAACATTCTGCCATTATCTATCTTAGATAACAATAATCACTTGTTAGAGCAAAGACGCCTCTCTATGATCACTGACAACAAATTATTTATCTTATTGTTCAAGATTATATATATAGATAAGCGTTGAAAACGCGAAAGTGACAAACTATATGATACAAAGTAACGAATAAGAATGTATTATACTAAACTACTTTTAATGGTGAATAATCGATGCGATCGATTATGTGTGATTGAAAGTTTCTTAGAAATATATTTTTGTTGTGATAAAGTGCAATCAAAAGTAATTATTTAGAATTATAACACATAAATTAATATATAATGCAACATTTTAAATGTTAATGTTTTGTATTGTTTAATAAAGTACAAATACTTTATAACCTAATGAATTTTTAAATCTTTTTCCCGAAACGCGCCGATGCAGACATTCGATTCTATAGGCGATTAGGCAAGGACAAGCGGGGTCATCATCAACCACCATGCCAACCACCAGATCTAATCTTCCGACAACGATGACATCGAAATTTGAGTGGTTCCCTTTTCTATTTATGCCTATTTTTCGTATTTCGTCGTTTTCTAAACTCTTTTCATAAACATCACATATTTTATACGTAACCTCTTTGGTAATGGTAAATCATCACGTGAATCTATCAGACAACGAAAGTTTTCATAATTTGGCGGAAGACTGTACATATAGCGGTATCCCTGTCAACAAGTCCGGATTTATTTCGATTTCCATCTCGTTCGTCTATCATGCTCTACCGTATCGAAGAATCTCTTAAAATGCTCGCGCACGTCTTCTTGTTCAGTCACATTGAGCAGTGTCACATTGAGTCGTTTAAGCAACGCAGCTTTTCTGGCAGGTTTTATCAACTGATAAATTTCCTGCAACTTCAACCATCTCTTGACGCTAATGCATCTTTTAATTTATTTGAACTCGGATAGGTTTATGCAAAGAATAATGTTCGAATCTTCGATCTTTTTTTTCCCATAATTTTGCTGCTTCAATCGATCCTGCGATAATTTCGGACTCTCCGTCATCGCTGTATTATGCTGTAAGTTTACATTGATTTCATGATTTTCCAGATTACCTTATCGAGCAATAAGTTTATTTGGATTTATCTAAAGTTACCAAAATATTTAAAATGAAAACTTGACGATTTAAATTGATTTCATGACTTTTTTGAGCTGGTTCTCTCGGGAATGGATATTGTTATTTTCTAAGATAAAATTATTTTCATAAAATATTCAAACTTGTCTAGTTTTTTACCTTTTCATGAAAAGGTCAGTTTGTATTGGAAATATTTATTGCAATCTTTTTCTGGTCAATTCCGTTTATTTTCGAAGTGTCTGGGATCATTAAGTGAGGAAGGCTTGCCGCTGATAAACACCGATTGCCTCGAAACTAAATCTGATAATTTATTAACCATTAATAAATACAACATCCAAGATTAACTACGATATCTGTATGTTTATATAAGCAAATATGAACGCAAACGACTATCGTCATACATATCGAATTAATTAATATCGATAAATTATTCAACAACTTTTGCACTTAGTTTATAAGTTCTTTAATCTATTAGATCACTATGGCACCACACAACTCCTGTTTTGTTTTTTCTTATCTATTTCCTCTTTTTATTCTATTAAATAATAGAATATTTCTTTTTTCAGGTCTAATTAATGACATCCTAGAGCACCGTTTTAAGGATTTCCATTTTCTTCTCATTCGATTTGGTTATGAGTTTTCTTCTGATGAATCGGCCTATTTTGCTCCACTTAAGAACTTTTACAGAGGTTCCATCTTTATGATATCTATTCCGGCACTTGTGCTAGGTCTCACGTTATCGATCGGCGAGTTCGAGGATGTTTCCTGCTTGAAGCGTCCCGCTGATTTTGGTCTTCCGCGTGATGACGTTTTTATTGGCCGAGCTAAGCCAAAGATAATTCCGTCAACCCCGTATTCGTCTAGGCGAAGTCTATATTTTAGTCGTCTCAAACATTTAATCGATCGGTCAGCCATCTCAAATGTGATAATTCTCGTCATTTTTACGTAGTTCATTTCTTCATTAACAATTTTCCAACCTGTTAATACGATGTCAGGGTTGTAAGCGCCGATTTTATTCAAAATATTCTTTCTAGTATTTTCTAAGTTGGTAACTTCGCCGTCTATTAGAAATTTATTTTCCAAAGCGATCGGACTGTCTACCTTGAGTCTATATTTGAATCGTACATTGTTGATATGTCTACTGAGCCACTGCTCGTCGTAGTCGGTGGCACACGTAACAATCAAGCCGCCGTTCTTTATTTCATGATTGAGGAATTCGGGGGACGTGTCTATTTGCTGCTCAACCACTCTCTTGATTATTCGCCGTATGGCCTTCAGATAGGAAGGGATGTCCTGCGATGTCATTTGGTCCGTCGGATAATTGCGTGGCAGCACCGCCACGATATTTCTTTTTATCCGTCTACTGGTTCCCGCGGATTCCATGGTTCTGATTCCGGTTGTTCCTTCTCGATTCTTTTCTATTTCTACCCTCCTTTTCGAGGATGTTCCTTATTCCTAGGTCACGGATCTGCTCCTATGTAACATAAATCAGAGATGTTTCTCGTTTAATTTTCCGCCTATTTCTTTTCTCTAGGATCCATTTACTTTCTCGTACTTGGTTTACTTCCTCTACGTTCCTCCTTTCCTTATTCAATTCCTTATTTCCTAATCCTTAATCCTATCTTATCTATTTGTAATATAATAGAGACAATTTATTTAGCTTATCTTATTATATTATTTATTTTATTTTTCTACTCTTTCTCCTTCTTTTTCTATTTTTCTTTATTATTTTCAAACTCACATTTATAATAACTCCGGCTTGGTCTCTACCCCTGTGCCAAGTCAGTGGGCTCTCCACTATTTATCCCGTGACTCCTTTTTCCTTCCGTCTTCTCTCGCTTTCCTTTCTCTATAACGTGGACGTGTAACTGCGTTTTCTGTATAGCTTTTACAATCCTTCGAGCTTTTGTAACGCGAGCGAGAACTGATTAGATCAATGTACAATCACTCGAATATCCTATGACTCAGTGATAAGATATAACAAGTTTTTCCGCGCATCGCCGATGATTCAGGATCAACACAATGCAAGTTTCAATAAAATTGGATACCTTGAGTGCTCTGCACAATTTTCAAAAAATTGTTATAATTTTTTTATTATGAAAAATGAATATATAATTTATAGTTATAAATATGAGTTATTTATACATATACAATATGTATTACAGAGCTATTACTATATCGAAAAGTGGGATGTGTCCCAAGTGATTTTAAACAATATTTCATTTTCCTAAAATGCTGTTTACGTCGTGGTTTCTGAATTTTTAACAAAAAACATTGACCAATGACAGCGTCCGTAGAGCGCGCGCTCAGGGACGCAGCTACTACTTTCGATGGTGCCGTGACCCCAAACTAAAATCTCACAAATCTTTCGATCGCTCGATAATATTATCAGAGATGAAAAGGGAGATTGCTCATTTCTTTGTTCGAAAGTGGACACGGCTCACTACCGCACCCTAGTGTCAATGTCCATTATTTAAGGGGAAATAGACGTAGTTTAGAAGGGATTGTGCACTACTCCCCTCCAGAAGTGGACACGCCGAAGAGAGCTGAAAATATACGTATAAGATTTGCCATGCTCGTGCCTAGGGTATTCGTCTACAAGCGCTCCATCTCGCGGCCGGCTTCGTGCATCTCCTAAAAGAAGGGGCGCGTGTCGAGTGACGCAGTACGTGCGTGTGTGCGTGCTGACTGTCAGGCAAGCGAATTCTAAATTCACTCCTCGAGGCTCGGAATCTTCGACGCTTCGAGACTCGGAGTCTTCGAGGCTCCGTGTGTTCGAAACCCAGACAATCCACTCTTTTTTTCTTTGTTGTTTATTCATCTGAAAAAATTCCAACACGTCCGTAGCATAACTGGACACATCTGAGAATTATTTCAGATTTTTTTGTTACAAAATGTAACCGTGAAAAATAAGAAGGTGCTAAACATATTTTTGTTCACATAGAAATCGTTCGGATACACTGTCCATATTTTTATGATAGATTCTTATTGCCGCAAGAATTGTTCATGAATTTTTTCAGATTTTTAGGTTTGGTGCGTCAATGCGAAAAAAATCAAAAACTATGTACGTCTCATGTTGAAGTACGTAAATGAAAGACGCGCTTCCAGCAGCGGCAACAGCGAAGGGGTGATGACACGAGGTCAGCGATTGCTACGTATTTTTTTGACGTAGGCTCGCGTTCTGTCATGACACTTACAAAGGACAACAATTTACAAAGGCAATAAAATTTGAAGGGCAAGGAAGCAGCTGCTCCGGCTACCTGCCTGCCGCTCTCGGCCGGTTCAAAAGGGGCGCAGTGCATAGCTCATTATCTTAATGAGTTTTACTTCAAATGACCTGAGGTTTTGGGAAAATATTTCTAAGAAGTTGTATTTTTATATGAAAAATTCTCAGAAAAATTGATTTTTCAATGTGATTATCCCATACCCACCTTAAACAATATTTTTAAATTGTTTATAAATATTTTAACAATTAGCA
>NW_017168486.1:0-8316 GCF_001652005.2 Ceratina calcarata | reverse complement strand
TGCATGAATCGTCGGCATCTATGACTCTCGACCAGGTATGAGGGTATTGTTAGGATAATTGTAACGTCTCGCTGTAAAGGTGATTTTGTATTCGCTCGTAATGATGTTCGGATACCTGTTTGTTGAGGGTGGACGTTGTTCAAGTAATTTCTGTCTTCGGTCGTCAATCTACATCGGAACGTTGCAGGAACAATATCAAGGAGTTGTGCAGTTCGTAGTATAAAAAAAAATGGAACCTGATGGAGTGGTAGCCAGTAGTGAAAAAGTAAATGAAGAAGTGTTCAATTCAAATATAGATATTTGGAATGCGTGGAGAATATGTGAAAATATGTTGAAGAAAAACGGTTTTATGAAAGAGACGAAGTCTTATAACACTTCACAATGCGACGTGCAACTTGCAACCGAAATATACAATCGTGTTGTTAGTATGTTAAATGAAATGGACGTTACGGACGATGAAGAACTGATACTTCGGGATGATAGTATGGACGATGATATTCAATCATGCTCATATACTTCCGATGAAGAGGACATAGAAGAATGGAAAGAAGATGATGATCGTAGTGGTCGGCGATCCATTATATCTCTACATTATAAAAAGAAAGTAGTGGCCATGGCCAATGCGCATCCGAAGTGGTCCCTTCAGACACTTCAAAAACATGGAGCATTACTACTAAAAAAGAAAGCTTACTTGAAACTGTAATATTAATTTTATTTATAATACATGTGAAATATAGATAATATAATACATGTATAATGCATTAGCATGTTTCCCATACGAATCTAATGAAATTGTGCACATACGGTTCATTTTTCAGGTGGGAAGCAGAAATCGCTAAAGGGGGTAGTAAATTTTTTAAATATGAAAAAATAAATAATATGACCTTGCAGCGATTTCAAGAAGCAAGAGTCAATCATCAGTGGGTCACTACCAGCATGTTGCAAGAATGGGCTTTATCTTATGCCCGTGAATTGAAGTGCGACAAATTTAATGCAAGTGAAAGATGGGTACAGAGATTTAAAAGGAAATATAAAATACGGCAACGTAAAAAGTATATTAGTAAGACGAAAGTAGTATCCGCTGAAAAAAAACGTTCTGTAAAATGCAGCAATATTTCAAGAAGAAATTCGAAATCTGTTGCATAATTACGATACAAGTTTCATTATTAATACGGACCAAACGGACTGTCAATATTAATCATTCATAAATAGGACGTTAGATGTGAAAGGTTCCAAAACTGTAATTGTAAAAACGCGTAGTATACATAAATTAACTGATTCATATACTTGGCAATATACATTAACTGCGTCGGGTAATATTGTGTACGTTTGTTTACAATAAACGGCAGATAAGTTTGGACCGAGAATCCCAAAAGAAGTAAACACATTAACGGAAAGATTAAAAAATATTGTTGTGACATGCAGTAAATCCGGCAAACTGGCGAAATATGTGGAATATTTGCAAAAAGTTCTAAGCCATACGTCGGAAGTAATAATTTTTTATTAATTGTAGACTCAAGGGGAAGCCAAATGGGCGATGTATGTGAAAAGCTTGCTACGATACTCCCAAAATGTACGCCCGTGATTCTCAACCTTGTCGTCACGGTACAATTTTAATAATTTAAAAATTTGACAACACGCTGACAATAAAATAAAAATTTTATTTCGTTTATTGATTGATGTACCTATAATATATTTTATACATTTAGCACGTAAAATAATAATTTTTAATGAAAAATACAGTGAAAATTTCATTACAAAGTAAATAAAATGTTTATTTATTTATTTATTTCAATATTGTAGTAAGGCGTTAGCCTAGTACAATCTATACCTATACATATAATTGAAGTTCTACTCCACTTATGTGACTTGAGTTATATGCTTATAGTTTTATATGTATATACAATAATTATATTATTTGCAAGTCTAATACTCAATTACACTTAATCTACTGCTTAATTATGTAGTCTTGTACTGTCTGTTTTTATAATATTCTGTTTTTAGGATTATTCTTCTAAACAAAATGCTCTAAATTTTAAACTATTTAATATTTTATATTTAAACTATATTTTAATAAAGTTTGTTAGGTCCCAAATTTGTTTTTCGTTAATTGCTTTAATTATTTCCAACTACTCCCGTGTGCGTGGTGCACTTGTCAATTGTGTTTTCCATGCTCTTACGAAAAATATCATCCATAATATTGTAATTATAATTAATTGTATACGCATTACTTGAAATATATCGTTTGTTAAATATATTTATAAATTAGCTACGAAATAAAAAACAACAATGAAAAATGTCCATCTTCAACAAGCAGATATTCAGACATCACTACGAGTAGGTACGAAATTACCTTTATTGCGAGAAGTTACCATTATCCTAACAAAACCTTTATAGTATATAGGGTGTTCCACAAAAAGTGTTAGAGCCGAAAAGGGGTGATTCTATAAATGTAATAAAAGAGCGTATAGGGCCCGCGCTAAGCCACGGCCGAGCATCAAGGTAGCCAACCTACCTGCGGCTGGGTGCGAGCCCTACGCATGCTCTGATTGGTCAATGTTTTTCATCAACAATTTAAAAACCATGGCTCATTTTGCATTTTACGAAAGGAAATTGTTGTTCAGAATCATTTTGGCTCTAACACTTTTTCTGGGACACCCTGTATAGATGATGATTCATGTAGAAAATTCGGTATGAATGGAATTCACGAAGAAAATATATTTACAATGCACATGCAGAAAATTTCACGTAAACGAGTTTAATAATATTACTACAAGCGTATTTTACATTTGCATTATTTTAATTGCCTTAAAATTCACGTTAGAGCTAACTAAAATTAAATGAAGAAAAAACATTCCCTCATGAAGAAGACTAGAACGCAATCAATATTTTTTTTTCCAATTACTGCAATTTTTAGCATAAAATTTATGAAATCTGCGCCAACGAACACCTATTTTTATTTTTAAAATTGAGAATGCTTCTTAACGATATTTCTTTTTTTCGTCTTTTTCTATTTATATTTTTGGTATCGTGAGGTTTTTCAGTCGACCTTTGTCTGGAATAAAGGAGCGTACCTGGCTTATGATATCTGCCGTCTTTACAAAAAGGAAATGGGAGAGATGTGCCAGCATTAGGGGACGGAAATCCGTAGTTACATTTGGACGCTAGCAGACGTAGCATCGCTTTCGTACATAAAATCGAGTTGTAATGTAAAAAAATATAATATTGAATGTAGAAGATTGTGATGTGCAACGAATTGTGTCGCGAGGAAATTTGCAGAAGGAAATTTCGAAACTACAATTAAAAGATGCAGTGACATATCCTTGCTGAAGGGGATTTGATTGCACCAAATTCTTCTGCAGTGATCAATGAGGAGGCTCTTCTTATGGCAGAGGAAATCTATAACCGTACAATTGATATGTTAAATGAGTATAAATTCATCAAGTGTGAAGAACTCTTTATGAAGAATGAAGCCGAAGACAAGGAAACACATGAAGAAGCAAGGAGCAGTTCATCGGAGAATTACGAGCCACAGGAGAAAATAACGAAAACGGAACACATTCCATTAGAATACAAAATTAAAGTTGTAAACATTGTAAAAGCACACAAAGGATGGACGCTTAAAACTTTACAAAGAAGAGGGTGCTCTCGCTTAAAACGCATGGATGATATACCGAGGTGGGAGGCTCACATTAAACGTGGTGGGACCATTTTTGATAAGTATTCAATAATTGATTCATGGACGAAGGATCGTTTTGAAGAAGCTCGCAAAAGTCATCAGCAAGTGACGACGAGAAACTTGCAGGAATGGGCGTTAGCTGCTGCAAGCCAGTTCAGAGACTTCCAATTTAAAGCATCTAAGTCGTGGGTGAAGCAGTTCAAGCAGAGACATGGAATTCGTCAAAGGAAGATTATGAAACACGTCTCGGAAAGTGAGGATTCAACAATGGAGGAATGTTGGACATCCGCGGAAACGTTCCGATCTCAAATTAGAACTTTGATACAACACTTTCATCCAAATTTTATCATTAATACAGATCAGATAGACTGTGAATATCAAACGGATTCTGGCAGAACATATGAACACCAAGAATCCAAGGTGGTCATGGGCCAGGAACAAAATATAACGGAATTGACTTGTCACTCTCACACAGCGCAATATTCTATTACTATGTCGGGAAAACTATTACCCGTTGTTTTTGTGTGCCTACCAGAAATATCTGGATCATGCGGAAAGTCGATAGCCCAGTATTCGGCCAAATATCCAAAGGTAGTTGTTGTATATTCGAAATCAGGGAAACTTGCTACACATTTATATAAAAGTTTTTTAAGTGATTGCTTGAAACCGTACGTGCAAAAAGAGAAATTTCTGTTAATAATTGATTCTTGGGACGGACAAACTAATCCCGTATTGTACGATGAATTATTTCAAGACGATGACGGAAAAGTAACATGTACTTTAAAAGTAATCCCTTCGAAATGCACACCATTGGTCCAACCGTGCGATGTTTATTTTTACCGACAGGTAAAAAATTTTATCAAGAGATTACAAAACTGTACCTACTTACTTGAAAATAAACGCGAGATTAATTCAAGTGAGGATTACATTAAAATACATTCTGTTGCGCATCATCAATTGTCCTCCCCTATATTTTGCAATATGATTCAATATGCGTGGTATGCATCAAAATTATGTGATAACCGAGAAGTATTTATGAATGTGAATGATGTGTGTTTTCCAATAGACACACTTAAACAACTATGCGCTTGTACAAACGTTACTTTCATAATTTGTGCTAGATGCCGCAATAATTATTGCTTTCCATGTTTTTACGATAAGTATCATCCTGGGTCGTGTATGTAATTAATGTAGGAAATGCGTAATTATGTATTAAACGTAATATTATGTATTATTTATACGTTTCATTTTTCCCGTGTCCACAAATAAAAATCAGCATTTTTAATTTAAAAAATAACAATAGGTGTTCATTGGCGAAGATTTCATGAATTTTACGCTAAAAATTGAGGTAGGCTAAGGTTCGCTAAATTAAACTTGGATATTTGAGATCTTCAAATCCTGTAAATTTCAGAGAAATCAGTTTGAGCATCTTTAGTACAAATATTGTCTCAAAATACCTCGATAACTAACAGTTTTAAAATGTCGAGAGTTATCGAACTATACGAAAAAATAATGGAATTGTTGATCGCATAAGCACCATTGCACTTTTAAAAAAAATATTGGTCTACTCTTTAAATCATTTATCTATTTCCTTCATTTTTATATAAGTGCATTGGAGTACATTACTTTGTACATTAATTCAATATCTCACTTAGAATGAAATTTCTCAGTTTTAAAGAAAGAAATGTGAATCATATAACAAATACAAAAAGATTTATTTCCAAACATTTTTACATTACTTATACATCTAAAAATGTCAATTGCAATATAATTTATTATTTTCAATTTGGCTTATTGCTATATGTTTCTATATCTTATTGTCATTAATTTATTGTTAATTTTCTACATTCTACAGGCTCCTTGGGGAACTTGATGCTACAGAAGATGAGTAGTAATGCGGTATCTAATCCAATAGAAAATTCAATGAAGAAGAAATTAGAGGAATCATTAAATCCACTTGTTCTTCAAATAATTAACGAGTCCTATATGCATAATGTACCATCGGGATCTGAGACTCATTTTAAAATTGTCGTCGTCTCTGAATTGTTCGAAGATAAGTCACTAATCAAGGTAAGAATTTGTTTAAAAAAGTGGCTTACTTACTTTAGATTTGTATTTAGAATTTCAAAACACTCTGAGCGTTAGAAGAAAACAATTGAATATGCATTAAGATCCACTCAATAGAAAATCCTAATAAATATAGATAAAAAATAGGCAACCAATTGCAAGATATAAACATGTTTACATGTTAGCATCATGATTGTGTTAACACTGATTTAGACGTTTACAAAAGATATTCCACATGTACATTTTCGTACACACGTAACATATTCTTCATACAGAGTCGTGAACTCTTTCGAAAATACCAGATTTAAAGGCGCATATAAGTCTTCAAAATAGTTGTTTGAATTTTAACTGGGATATTTTTTTCTACGTCGTCTTTCATATTCGGATTGAAATGCTGCTATCTCATCAGTTGTGTTTTTATTTTTCCTCTTATTGAGCAATTTCATTTTTTCGATAAAACTATTAGTAACTTCTTTTTAGAGGAATGTTACAATTGAATAGGTACAAGGCTGAATGCATTCTCTGATAGACTTCTTAAATATCCCCACAATTCATTATTTACATAATGTACACAGTATTTGAATAAATTCCTTTTTATCGCGGTTGTCCGATCAATTTCGTTTGCAAGTGAATCATAATCGTTATTTGTTCAATTTTTAGCGTCATCGAATGATAAATCAATTGTTAGAAAGTGAATTGCAGAATGGAGTACACGCTTTATCGATAATAGTAAGTATTATCAACAATCTTAAACATTCTCATAGATATAAACTGTCTGCCGTAGGGAAGTATTGAATGAAAAATCAGTGGATAGCATTTTAAAGTAAAGGTTTAAAGCTTTCACTTAAAAGAAAAGTCATCATCTTACGATAATTTGTTGCTGAGCAATTATTTTCTAAACTTCAGCATTGACCCATACAGTAATGCCATAATTTTTTTGAGTATATATTGGAAGCTATTAGTGATAGAAAAAATGTATCAGACTAAAAATTATCCTACAAATTTTCATTTATAGCATCTTCTCCTGTTCAGCCCACTGTTCTTGCTCTACACTACATAAATTACAGTTTACAACAAACATTCGAATTGCATTTGCGAGGATTACATATCAGCTCATGTATCTATTAAATTTTGTTCAGGCAAAGACACCGGGACAATGGACGGAAAATAAGGGAATAGAATCGAGCCCAAAGTGCAGAGGTGGCTTTGGAAAATAATAAAGTTGATTAAGTAAATTCTTTCCATGTCAGGTCATGTATATTTATGTCGATATGAGCTACAAAATAATACTGAATTGAATAGACGAAACATCAGTTTTCCTGATCCAGAGGATTCTGATACAGAGTTATTTAAACAACATGGTGTCAGGTTGTCACAAATGGAAAATACATTGTTAGTACAACAGATTAAAGACGGATGCTTGAAGTTGTACACTTGAAGACATTATACTTGAAGAGGAAGAGAAAGGGTAAATAGAAATAATTCTATAATATACAAAATGAGTAGAACTGTTACATTAGAGAAGCCAATATCAATTTTCATGTCACAGGACTAACTACTAATATAATTATCTATTATAATTCTAGGAACCTCGGCTAAGCTAACTTCTCCGCTATTCGATCCTTCTGTGTATAGGTTTGTGTCAGTGAGATAATCCGATGGTGAAATAATGGAATAAATATCAAACTTTGCAATACAACGACAGCAAAAGCTAGTACAGTAGTTTAGTTCGAGGAACAACAAAAGAAAAAACAACCAGATCATGAAGCACTCAGATAGCTTGATGCTTGTTGAAACACACAAACTATGAAATACCAAATATGAAACTGTAACAAAAAAATATAGGTTCCCATTTAAAAAACGAAAGTTGACCTTCATTTTGCCTTGAAAATTTATTTTAAGGTCAAGTTCAAGGTCACCAATATTTTACCTCCTCGAAATCTTATAACTTTTGTCTGATACATTTTTCGCCATCATCCTTATTTTTTGAGATATTTGCCTGAATCAATTAAAATGGGACACCCTACATGTGCATGTGGTAGTTTTCCCTAGAGGGACAAAATTCAAAAGAATAGTACTTCGACGCGTCAAAAGTTAACGCGAGCCTACGTTAAAAAAATACGTAGCAATCGCTGGCCTCGAGTCATCATCCCTTCGCTGTTGTCGTCGCTGGAAGCGCGTCTTTCTTTTACGTACTTCAACATGAGACATACATAGTTTTTTATCTTTTTCGCACTGACGCACCAAACTTAAAAATCTTAAAAAATTCATGAACAATTCTTGCGACAATAAGAATCTATCATAAAAATATGGACAGTACATCCGAACGATTTCTATGTGAACATAAATATTTTAGCCCTTTCTTATTTTTCACGGCTACATTTTGTAACAAAAAAAGCTGAAATAATTCTCAGACGTGCTCAATTACGTTACAGACGTGTCAGAATTTTTTCAGATGAATAAATAATAAAGAAAAAAAAATGGATTATCTGGGTTTCAAACACACGGAGCCTCGAAGACTCCGAGCGTCGAAGTCTTCGAGCCTCGAGCCCGAGCCTTGAGGAGTGAAT
>NW_017168485.1:86568-93513 GCF_001652005.2 Ceratina calcarata | reverse complement strand
GCGTGGCTCGCCGCCGCGATGGAAATGGAAGGGCAAATGGAAGAGCGGCCGCAGTGGCAACACACGAATCCTTTTACGATACTCGGCCGAGCACGAGTTCTAGCGGAGTTCCGTGGGTGGAGCGGAGTTCACGAGGTCGGGTCAAACAGGCGACTTCTAATGCTATCGGGATGACGCGGACTGGAGAGCCTCGGAGTTCCGTTCGATAAAGTTTGCTAAGATGTGTGTCAAACTCGTTATACGTCCTGATATCCGTATCATCCAATAAAATGAGAATATCTAACAAGTTTAAGAATGCTTAATGCATGATAGATAATCTAGTAGATAAGAATTAGCCCATTGACGTCTAATCTTATCAGAGAAATGACGCGGTACTTAAAAGAATTAATTTGGACATTTCTCATTTTTACATTTAGATCTTTTCTATTTCTCCATCAAATGACGAGCAATTATTGCTAGTCTGCTATTATAAGACGGGAAGCTAAACGAAGAGAATGAAATGAAGGGTTCAAGGCGAAAAATACTACATTTTGTCTTTGGAGTCTATTCGATAGCCAAGCAATCAAGCAATCCTTCACTTTATGCGTAGGTACTATTAAATAAGTATTGATGGCCATATTCTGATAGAAAAGCCAAGTTGGTGGCGATCGTGGGAGGAGGCACGGTCAAAAGGCAAAAAGTTTCTCCCCGAGGCGATGCCGCGTGAAAGGAACGTCGGTCGAAGGGTTTCCACGGGTTCCCGTTAGCCTGGCCATTTAC
Source organism: Ceratina calcarata (assembly GCF_001652005.2). Taxonomy (NCBI): domain Eukaryota; kingdom Metazoa; phylum Arthropoda; class Insecta; order Hymenoptera; family Apidae; genus Ceratina; species Ceratina calcarata. The sequence goes on along the minus strand of NW_017168485.1, from coordinate 92,754 downwards.
TTAAGCCATTCATTTCGCTTTTCTTTAGAACATCCGCGGCGAGGAGTAACGAGAATTGAACGAATCCCCTCGGGGCCTAATTGCACCATACGTAAATACATAACTCGGCGCGCGCGCGCGCGCGCGCTTAGCTGATTCAGTGCCGGCGATTGCGCTACGAGCTTTATTAAAAACCTTTGTCCGTGACGCGTTTCACGGACGCGACGCGATGCCTGTAATCGCGTATCGCGTGCACCGGCCGCCGCCGCCGCCGCGCGCTGCCGCCACCCCGACCGTGGCGTACGAAACGCACAAAAGCTTCAGGACTCGTCTGTCAGAGCTGTAAGGCTAGAGAAAAATCCTATTAACCATCGTAATGGGGTTCCGTTAAGCCGATTGCCGCGCTGATTAGACGTCGTGTCGCGTCGCCTTGCCTCGGTGTAAAATGACATGCTCGAGTAATTAGGACCGGTGTAAAGTGACACATGGCGAATCTACCCTCGAAGCCGCTTAGGTTCTTCGTTACCTGTTACCCAATTATAGATACAGTTTCACCTGTAAAAACGTCGTAAATAATACTCAACGCGCGCGTAACGATAATGCGTCGCCTGGTCAAATGATTTCTGAAGTATTCCATCAATTCATGTTAGAGTAGCTGCAGCAGCTCTAATGCGTGCGATTCCATAATTTATGAAATGTCAATTCGTCGGTTGAATCCAAGTAGTTTGAGCCAGGTTTCTTGACGTACACTCGCGCGACGGGCTATATCGGTATAAATAATTTATCTGCGATTATTAACCGAGTCGAGGAGCGAGTCGAACGAAATTACGAAAACGAGGAGTAATTCAAGGATTGTCCGACTGGGAAATTAATATGTAGAATGGTAAACTAGCCGTCCATAAAATTATTGCCGGTCGCATCGGGCATTAATAACCGCGAGAGCTCGCTCGATCGAGCGTGCGAGATTTATATCTTCCACTTACAAAGTTTTCCCGAGCGAGTCGTGGAAGACACGAGCGAGCCTCGTGTTTCGTCCCTTAATCCGCGACCTTTTCAGTCTCCATCGATCCGTGGCGCCATGTCGGAACCGCGGTTAATAGTTTCCACTCGGGGGTATCCTTTGACCCGGGGCCAGGCAATAAATCGCGTCGCGGGACTTATCAGAGTGGAATATTCGCTCGGCATCCCCGAGGGGGAAACCGAGAGCGAGAGCATGGCGCGCACGCGGATCGCGGCAACGAACGAGGGTAAAAAAAAAAAAGGGCGAAGTAAAAAGGGTTATAGGAGAGGAAGAGGCAAACGATCGAGAATTCAGAGAGCGGAGAGCAGCCGGGTTTGCCGACCGCTCGCGCTCACTGACCCTTGACGGCTCCGGCACCAAGGCGGACGTCACGAGAAACCTTCGTTACCTTGCTAGTATTTAAGGATCTTCCTTGGCGTGCCGTACACGCGGCTGTGCAGGCATTTAGATCTTTATCCGATCCTCCCCGTCAGGAGCCGGGTACTCCAGTGAACCTGAAACCTCCTCGAGAGCCATTATCGGTTCCCGAGATACCCGCCCGCTGAATTGCCTGTGAAATTCTGCTCGCTCTTTCATCCTCTCTCCCTCTCTATCTCGTTGTAAGTGTGCCGTAATAGGCAAAGAAACGCAGGACGATGTTGTTGGAATATTCAGCTAAACTTCGCGGCATCAACTCGGCTGTAGCGTACAACTACTACTACGACCTCACCTTGCTTCGTTAGTCTCGTCGATCCTTTTCCCTCGCGCAACGCAGAATACGTACTCACGCTTTCTCGTTTTAACGCGCGGCTCGCATTAATGGAATTAAACGATCGAGTAAAGTGGTAAAGAGATGAGTGGAAGCGGTGTGCCTACTCGGTTAGCGTAAGTATAAAGTAAGTACGTAATTAGATTAGTTAACAAGTGTATGCAGTTTGCATTTCACACGACTTTCTAAATCTGAAATTCACACTTTTCGTTCTACTTCTCCGACGAATAAAAACATTACATATCCTTTGAAATGGATTTTTATTGGAATCCGCTTTGGCGGAGAATTGTTCGAATAACTTCCCGAACGCGCGTGTAAATGCGTGGCTGTTCGGATGCGAACAGGGCCGTCTTTAATCGAGTCGACTCGCGCAGCTTCCGAGCCAGTTCTACCCGTTATCTCGAGTCATCACTTTCCTTTGAAGACCACCGAAACGACACCGTCGTAGGAGGGGACCGAGACGGTCCCCGACGTTATTAATCAAGGGCCCCTGCTCCTGGCGTTCCTCGTGAACGATTCGTCGCTGATAACGGTACACGCCGGTCCTGTTCGGCGTGGAAGCACGCACGCGTTACGCACGCGCGTCTCTTCGGCTGTTAAATAATCTCCCCGCGAAAGGCGAGACGCGGCCGTTCGATAGACACTGATTGTGAGCACATTCATTACTTTTTCACCCGGAGCAACGAGTAATGATAGAAAATTGCGGTAACGAGAGTATAATGTTTCAGCGAAATGTCAAGGATAAGCCACGAGAATTCGTTCTTTCCCTGCCGCGGCGATTAACGGGGAAAAAAAAGTTCTGTCCTTTTAAATCGCGCAGCAACGATGATTTACGTCAGAGCGGGTTTCGTCATTGCGAACGTATCAAATTGGAGCGTTGCACGAGAGCGATTTTGCATTGTCGTGGAAACGACGCGGGTACGCGTGGGCGTTTGATCGGGTAAATGAACCGGGCTCGGTTAACGGGGTGCAAAGTAAACGTTGCCACAACAGTGGTTCCCGGACAATGAATTGCGTACCGAGAGTCGCTATCATGATTCCTTGATTCTAACGGATGCCTGTAATCTATCAGTAGTATCCTCCGGGGCATTTAAATGCGGCAACTGATATACCGGTAAATCCGATTAGAACAGGTGAATTGCTGTTTAGAGGCAGAAGCAATAATCTCATCGCGTGGGTCTGTATATCTATTTGTATAATGTTTCTTTTTTATTAGTATTACAACTAACAGTAAGTGAATAGAAAAATATCTTTCCATTATTGTATTTATTATGCTATTTTGTAAAATGGTTAGACACCTTCGCATTGATTTGATGAAGCAAGTATTTTTTTTGTGTTCATAGTGTTAAGGTAATACACCGTATATTACCATAAGAGAAAACTCCACGCATGGATATGTATAGAATAGTTTAAGTTAAGAAGCGCTGATATCGATAATGAGCCATAATATAAGGAGCGCTAGGACCGCCTGATCCTTACTTACCTGTGTAATACCTTTAGCTTGAACACGTGTGTACATTTCGAGAAGCAGTTGTTACGTAATCATTTAGAGTTAGAGTAGAGGAATCCCTTTTCAGTTTCATTTAATTAATACAATATAATATCTTTTCTTTAAACAATTTCATTATCATTATATTCCACTGTTGTGAACTCCAAATAAAAATCATAACACATAGATTTTTCATTCTTACGTTTAATTGCAGTTATACCCTGCGAGTAGCCAGATGATGTTCAACACTGTGTCTAACATCGATCGTACCTGTTCGAGCGTTCCCACTGATTTTCGTCGAGGTACGGATTATAATTCATCCGGTCGACGCTCGGCGTTCATCCGGAGAGAAATGGCTGTTACAACTCGCATTGAACATTCAGAATAGCCGGGCAGCGTTATGCATCATTTATTCAGACTAGGAAGGAAGAGAGGCTGACGCCGTGTGCATGTACCTTCCCCGGGGCATCGCCTGGCGGAATGACATCGGTTGTGGGACGTTAGCTCTCTCGCTCGCGGGACCCGCGATAGACCCGTGTCAAGGGCAGAAACTTAAGAATCGTATGCCATTTATCATGCTCGCTACGGACGTATTCTTAAGTGGATACCATTGTTCGAGCACTTCGACGAAGATACCATCCGCGTAGATTATATCCCGATGCGAAAAACATTTGGGCAACGATTGAAAACTTCGAACAGACCGATGTTCATAGAAGATTCATACGAGGCTCTCGATTGGCCGCTTGTTTTACGATCGTAACGAGATTTTTACCGATTCCAACAGGTGGGGGCGAGTCATCCTGTTTTACCTATAGATTACCTGAAACGCTCGGTCGGGAGATCCTAGATGCGGACGCGAGGTGCCAAGTTTCATAAGCACGTCCTTGCTTATCGTTTATCCGGAGCGGCCTGTAACCACGCGCGTTCCTCTCCCGGTTTTATAGGATGACCATAACGTACAGTGCAGCGTACAACAATGAACCGTGGTGGAACGAACCGCGCTGGAAACTGTCTAAACGGCTTATCAGGCTTCATCGGATAATATCGGTGCCCGGACCCGAACCTAATGGTTATGAGTAATAGCCGGAGATCGTGGCGTCGCGGGGTCGGATCCGGTGAACCGTACACGGAATACGAGATTCAGATACAGGTACCGAACTTGCCGCAACCCGTTACGCATTATCTGCAGGGACGCCGTTTTCTGCCGCCGATTTGTCTATTGTCCCATCGCGACGTGTAAGTAGGTACTGTGCCTTTCGAATTTGTTCCGGGCGAAATGTAAAATCACCGAACAATGGGTCGTATCTATACAGGGTGTCCCGCAATGTGTGGACGATGTTGTAAACGGCTGATTTATTGGATGGAAATAGTGGCAAAAGTCCATACAAGCGTTGATATATTAGAGGCGCAGACATTGAAATGATTTTTGTCAATATGATACTTTCCTGTAGATTATCTGTATTGAACTTTAGAATTCTTATTGGAATTCTAGAAACTGGCAGTAGACATTGGGTACGTGATTTTCGTGAATTGATAGCTTGAAACATTGTTCCTCGGTTATGTGACGACGTCGTTTCGATTGGGAGCTGAATACTGTTGTCAGTGGTCGATCCTTCGAGTTTAAAACGTACGGACGGATCGATCAGTCGGCCGAACCGGTACGCGAACCCGGATACTCGGTTTATTGAATGGGATTGATTTCTTTCTTCCATCGGCTGGCCATCTTATCTTTCGGGAACGATGATTTATGAACTTTTCGATCGCCTTCTTGTTCCGTTTGAATAATTATTTGTTCGAATATATCTGTCGATCGGTATTTTCGGCCAGGACACAGACAGCTTTAAGAACTTGTACACCGAACAAATGTGTCGAAACCGTTTTGTGAAAAAAGAACGGCTAACTACTGTTACGCTTGTTTCACAGAACACTGTTGAACCTACCGGTTTGTCAATATTATAGGACAATTTTTAAATCGAGCTAAACGCCCCGTGAAAAGATTAATTACACGTCTATCTAACGCGAATTTTTGTCGAACCTCGGATTGATTTACATGACTATGCTGAAGTGGCAATTCTTTAACTCCACCTTATATCAAACTTCAATCAGCCTGCGTTCACTTTAGCAATCTGAAACGGGCTTCCAAGCTTCCCGAGCGGACCGAATCGATCACAGAGGCTGGTCTCGCGTTTCACGGTTTCGTTTCTCAGGCCAGCCGCGCAGAAATTACACGTTAGACGACGAACCTTTCAGCCGTTCCTTTACCCGCGTTTAATCGAACGGGCGACGGGCCAGGCTGCCACTCGCCCGCCAGACGTTCGCAGATTTAAAGCTCATTAACATGATTTACATAAACGGAAGCCTTCATTAAGCGAACCTAACGGTCGATCCGGCCGACTTACGTTTCCCTAATCGCGGGACATCGTGGCAGTCAGTCGGGGGGCTCACCTGCGTGTCCGATTTCTCACGTTCGCGTCGATAAGCCCGCGATAACGCGTGCACTGCGCGGCTGCAATGTATCCGACAAGCGTTTCCATTCTACGTGACCTCGGATTATGCTCCGTAACTATGAAATCGTTGCAAATATCGATATAATAAACTCGAGCTTGTATGTAATGAGATTGTTAAAAGATACTCCTTAAGGATGTATTGGCTATACAATCAATTCCAAAAGTTTATGCACTTTAGAAACGCATTTTTTAAAAAGAAATCAGACGTCGGAAGAACATTGCTAATAATAAACAACAAAAAAAAATTTTCGATTTTTCCGAGATTTTTCCAAGGGGTATCCCTTCAATTTCTTCCAAATTTTCGTTTTTGGCCAATAACTCCCAAACCGTTGGACATACGGAAAAATTGCATATGACCTTTCTTGTAGAGGACGACGAGATCTACAATTTCTGAATAAAATTTCGCTAGCATCAGTAGTTAACGAGTAATTTGCAAAAAACT
>NW_017168485.1:0-86408 GCF_001652005.2 Ceratina calcarata | reverse complement strand
CATAAACTTTTGGGATTGACTGTATAGCCAATACATCCTTAACTGAAACAATTTGCATATCTAATAACGACGTATAAAAAAGAATGTCAAATATCGTGGTTAGTTTTAATTGTATTTAGCAGGTACAGTTTATTCCACGTTTATCTACTACTCAGAAAGTAGAACACAATGATTTTCATATTACGGTCGATTATTAATTACATTCTTAGAATAAAATTATTTACTTCTATCTGATTTTTTTCTACTTTACAAATAACGAACTTGTTGAATTACAAAAGAAGACGAGATACAGAGGATCCTCTTTAATCAACAATCTTCTTATTTCATTCAAACCAGCGTCCATCTATTATACTACCAAATCGGTCCATTAAAATACACCACCGACGAATCTACATATCCCTCGAACAAGAAACACGGATTCATCCTCAGTGTTGAAGAAAAAAAACAGAAGACACCGGGGCGAAACAGCATTGTCGAAAAAGCATTCGCTATCGGTGGGTCCAGATAAAGTTCGCGAATTTTATCAATATCAGATAAAGTGTACGCGGGTTGATTGAACGAAGGCAACCAGACGGGGTCCGAGGGGGCCAGCGAACAGGAAAAGGAAAAGGGTCCGGGCAGGAGGTATGGGGGAGAGAGAAGGCGATTCATTAGTCGTACAACACGGAAGCGTTTCGAACAGCACGGTTCCAACGTGTGTGCGCGAGCTGGTTCGTGCGTGGTCCCGCTCGTACCGGGGGATGGCAGGGGCAGGTAGGACCAAAGTCGGGCCCCGCCGCGGCGGAGGACCTTATTATGCGCGGCGGGGGCCCTGGGACGAGCGAACGAGCGACGTTTCGGTCGATCCGGCTCAACATTAAAACGCGGAATATATTGCGGTAATTCTTTCGCTTCGATCTGCCGGCGAAACGGCAGCCGCGTTCCTTCCTCTTTCCTTTTAAGCGGACGGGACGCGATGGGAAGCGGCGTTCAATCTTCGACCGACGCGAGTTTTAGCGTGAGTCCACGGTTGCCCCCTACTACTTTATTATTTACAATCCTGCTAAAATATGATACTGGTAGAGCTTTGTAATTTCGTTGCGCAATAAAGTACAACGACTGTTTTCACTATGAAAGTCGTATTCTTGAGAATAATTTAAGATTTACTGTACGTGATTTTATTCAATTCTGATCTGTCAAATTATTTCTTGAAATCAGTATGAACATTAGAATGATTAAATAGGTATTAGAGAATTTAGCATATTTATCTTTTTAAACACAGAACAGAACATCCTTGTTCCTAGAACAGCCTTGTTACCACGTTGTGCCAATTTACGATGTTCTTTCCCGCGTGTTTCGCGGCGTAAATCGTTTATCGGCTGTCCCGTGGCGGGAATAGTTCCGTCGTGTCGCGGCAAATCACCAGGCTACACGCCACGCTACTCGCCAGAATGGCACATGGAAAAAATGCTGTTCGTTGATTTATACTTTTTCCAGGCTTCAATCTAAGCAACGCTGATCGATTCTGAACTTCGACATTGACCCGGCCATGCCTCCGAGTGTTTCTTTTGGTCACGGGTACCTACAAACGTGCCAGCCGCCTGACGTACCAATTTGAAACGACGAATTGAGATATACTGCTATTTAATTGATTGTTCCGTGCTGATTCCACTCAGTTATTTCTACGGGGATCGAATAAAGTACTTATTGTTAGCCCAGAAAATGTACCACATTGTATTTTGATACGTATTGATAGAATGCACCCCTGACACTTTATTGATCGAACTGATTGGGATTTTTTATTGGCTCCTGCCTCCTCGTTAAACCGGCGTTTCTTAAGTGCTGCGTCTAGCAGCAAGTGGCATGTATATGGGTTAACAGAATGTAATGTAATACTGATTGACTTATACAATATGAGCCAATAAGAACTGCCGTAAGAGACAGTCCATTAGGAATGCAAAAAAAACGTTGGTATTTAATTTGACAAGCTTCAGCAAACATGAAACACATGCAATGCTTCATTTCAATAAAAGCAATCAATGAATAACTGTTTTCAATGTTAATTCTTATTCGGTACTGTTTGTTATTAGAACGTAGTTTTCTTAAAACTGAACTAGAAACGTTGCGAGGTTTTACGTTAACTCACTCGTCACGGTTTGTGGAACCTCTAATTAGACGCATAACGGTCTTTGGATTTTAATTTCATACGTTTTGCCAGCTTCGGTTTTACCACGACCTACGTATTTTCGTAACCGTGAAATTTTGTAACTACGATTCGTGGTACGCTTAGCTACTGCTATTAAATTACTGCGATATTGAAACGTAATAAAGATAACCCACTTCGAGAGAATTGCAGTACTAAATTCTATCGATTCGAGGGGCCATTTCAATTCTACACGCGCCTCTAACGTCATTTATAATCTAACGCATCAAATTATCCCACTAAGGCTGAAAAAACCGCTGATCATGTGAAATAAATCTTGACTCTAGCTCCGTTTCTAAACGCATTAACACGTAACAGGTGTAATTTTACGGATCTTGCTTCTTAAGCTACATCCTCGCTGCACACTGATCCGTTCGTTACCCGTCCTTTCTTATATTCTAATATCAAATTATAGAAACAATTTATCTATATTTAACTTTCGTTATGATGACAACGTAACGTTTTATCCTAATAATAACTTAATTATATATTAGTATTGCAACCAGTTTGCTCTAAATTACAGCCAGGGCAAATCTCTGAGTACTGAACTGTCTCATGAATTTAAGGTTGTATGAACCGTAAGATATTTGCCAAATATTCTAATTTATAGTTTTGGTATTTCTGATAGGATTGTACCTACCGTACAATCGTCTATAAATCCTACAATGCTTCCTTTTCATTACATTTATTATCTATTTTAAATAATAAAAGTTGATATTATTTCAACTTGAAAATATTTTTAAAACATGTATTAACAATTATATAAAATTCTGTCATTGTTCCATCTTTTCATAAATGAAATTAACGTTTTGCCATTTAGCATAATAACTCTTTTAATAGCCTCGTAAAATTTCTAAAATTTTGTATAATGTTTATTTAATGTAACGATTGAAATTTGAACGACCTGTCATTTTTTGTTTTTATTTAAGGGCTCATACGACTTCAACAGGTAGAAAATTAATAATCTTCAGTAAAGACATTGCCCTGACTTGAAATCAGATTAGGAAGGATTTATTTAGATCGATTCGGTGAGGACGAAGCTTTAAGAACGGGTCTCCGTTTCCTTACCTGTTGCACTGCCTTTTCAGTTCCCGCCGGATACTGCTACGCGTACGGATAAACCTGAACGCTCCGCTGCTCAGCGAGTTTGTTCTCTTTTCCCCCTTCTCGAACATTGGGAGCCACTGCTCTGGCTGCAGGCCATTCTGCACGTTGTCATCCATATCTGTCTCACCCTCTAGGAGTGTTCGCCCGCAGATAGTCTCTCTCTCTCTCTTTCTCCACCGAAGTCAGTTCACCGCACCCTCGTACGTACGATCGTGACGAGAAACGGAGCCGCGACGTTCACGGCCGGTCGCGGTCCCATGGCAATCGGCAGCTGCCTTTAACCTCCAACGGATCGGTCAAGTTTCTTGCGACGATGCAGATCTCCTTTCTTGATTAACCGAGCGTCGAACTGCGGAAAGCAATATCCGGAATCTCCCTTGATCAATCCTGTTGCTGTTCGTTTATGCGTGAGACTCCAATCGTGACTCGTTCATACGATCCCTCGGACGTCTCAAGTATCACCTCCGCGAAGAAATTACATCGAGGATGAGAAAATCGCCGGGCATTGAGTCGCCAATTTTCAGATTACTCGCGCGCGTGGTGTAGGCCGAGGCGGATTACATAACGGCCATCCTCGTACTCGCGTAAGGACGTAAGTACGCACCGACGCGACGCGACACGCACGCACGCACGGGACCACGAGTGATGGTGTGCCTGGTCCCGTGTACGACCGGTCTTCTGGTCCCACCGTACCGGTTGACTTCGTTCAAATGATCGGCCACCCTACGCACCTTACCTCCGCACACGATAACGTATCCCTGTCCGTGTCCCTCCGCTTTCGGCGGCCTGGGAAAACGTTGCTCTTCCACGAAATCGAACGAATTTTGGTTAACGGTGCGCGTCCCTTGGTGCTCCCGTTCTTCAACATCCGGCTCGCCGAAACACCGTAAGTGCACGCGTTTCACACGAAATTTCGTCGCCGTTGTACAGACGCAGAGTCAATTCTCCTCTATGTACTATCAGCGATGCGATCGTTACTGCAATCTGGTCGAATACGCCGCGACATACGATCCACTGAGGTATCCAAGCTGGTAGCCAGCAGCAGGAGTTCGCGATCTCGTATTTCGTGGGCCGACCCGGAAACTCTCGCGCGGCCAGTCACGAACGGACGCCATCACGACGGCGGAGCCGAATACCGCGGATTTTCGTACCGCACGTTAAGTGCTCACTTAAGTACGTTACGTCGCTCACGATCCCACGTTGCGAGCCGATTTCCGGTGAGTCACGTCAAACGGTTGCATTCTGCTGCCGGACAGAGTTCGATCCTCTCAGAGTCTTGATCAATCCTGTTGCTGTTCGTTTATGCGTGAGACTCCAATCGTGACTCGTTCATACGATCCCTCGGACGTCTCAAGTATCACCTCCGCGAAGAAATTACATCGAGGATGAGAAAATCGCCGGGCATTGAGTCGCCAATTTTCAGATTACTCGCGCGCGTGGTGTAGGCCGAGGCGGATTACATAACGGCCATCCTCGTACTCGCGTAAGGACGTAAGTACGCACCGACGCGACGCGACACGCACGCACGCACGGGACCACGAGTGATGGTGTGCCTGGTCCCGTGTACGACCGGTCTTCTGGTCCCACCGTACCGGTTGACTTCGTTCAAATGATCGGCCACCCTACGCACCTTACCTCCGCACACGATAACGTATCCCTGTCCGTGTCCCTCCGCTTTCGGCGGCCTGGGAAAACGTTGCTCTTCCACGAAATCGAACGAATTTTGGTTAACGGTGCGCGTCCCTTGGTGCTCCCGTTCTTCAACATCCGGCTCGCCGAAACACCGTAAGTGCACGCGTTTCACACGAAATTTCGTCGCCGTTGTACAGACGCAGAGTCAATTCTCCTCTATGTACTATCAGCGATGCGATCGTTACTGCAATCTGGTCGAATACGCCGCGACATACGATCCACTGAGGTATCCAAGCTGGTAGCCAGCAGCAGGAGTTCGCGATCTCGTATTTCGTGGGCCGACCCGGAAACTCTCGCGCGGCCAGTCACGAACGGACGCCATCACGACGGCGGAGCCGAATACCGCGGATTTTCGTACCGCACGTTAAGTGCTCACTTAAGTACGTTACGTCGCTCACGATCCCACGTTGCGAGCCGATTTCCGGTGAGTCACGTCAAACGGTTGCATTCTGCTGCCGGACAGAGTTCGATCCTCTCAGAGTCAACCGAGTGCCTTTCGTACGTATCCGTGTTTCTACCGAAATCAGACGCCGAACCGTGTACGCGCGCAGGACGACCGCCAGGCCGCTCGTTACCGCACCGACAGGACGTCCGCGATTGTCCGTGGCGACGTCGAACGCGCGCTCGATGTGGAATACCGGCGTCGGTGCATCGGTTCACCGTTCGCGTTCACGGTACCAGCAGCAAATGTGGCCCCGTGTGGTAGCGCTCTGAAGCGACACCTGTGAGGAGACGCTACCCTTCTTCCTCTTCCTCTTCTTGCCCTCTTCCACGCCGCTGCTACGTACCGCCCGACCCCTTCTTTCCCGCTTCTCCTTCCCTCTTGTTTATCTCGATAACGACGGGACCGTGAACACCCTCGCCGCTGCTTCCAGATCGTTAAGAACCATCCTCGAAGCGTCAGCGATCGGCCAAGAAATTGGCACTCACAAGATCGGCTTCGATATCTCTTACAGTTTTCCCAACGATTTAGAAGATTTTTTTAACGATTTTAATGACATAGTGCTAATTCTGCCTCGATACGTTATGAGTCTTAAGGTGTAATTATATCTCGGATGAAAGTTATCATTACAGGAAATCTAGTTAAGATGTACAAATAATTATATAGATCCTATAATAATCGCATCGCAGTTTATATATATAAAATCAGGTAGCTATTTCGTGAACTAAATGTCTGTTAATTCATCGATATCCAATTTCTGTAATGTGTATTTGCCTTGGCAAGAAATATCAGAAACATTGAAACTGTGGTAGATGAGAAATAATTATATCAATCACGAGAGAGAATCGAAGCCCAGGTTTTCAATATATTTACTCGGCGATTCGTTCGGTTCGCGTCGTTTTTATGGCACGTGTCAATTAACGAGGACAAAAAGGTACGCCGGCGTTTGGTCGCGTCTCTATTAGAAACGTGAGAGGATCTTAACGATTATTACTGGGAAATAAAACAACGTGCGTGAATCGACGTGATCGAGCAACATCCTCGCAATAAAAGCACGTAGCCAGCCGGCCGCTGTACCAACACCGACTGTCCGGCATTCCCTTTCCTCTCTCGTAACCCTGCGCGCTCGAGTTCGAGTTCCTTAGCAGCGCCGATGGCGTGTTCGTTTCTTGCGCTCCGATGCTTCCGCCCCTCGTGTCGTCGCCAAGCTCGTTGAATACTTCTACGATTCTGCATTATTTACGTGCTTAATATTTTTATTAACAGACAATAAAATGAGGAATTCCCATTTTTATCAATACGAAACAAACGTATGCTCGTGCAGGAGTCTATAGGTAAATACAATTTAAGATTGAATGACAGATGATTCAATGACGAAAAAGTTCGCATATTACTGTCAGTGGATTTATCGTGAGAAAACGTGGCGAACGGTCCGCACCGTTTTTGGCACGGTTATAGCGAATTTATGGGTAGTTGGTGGCGGGCAGTGTGGCAACGTGCCATTATTATTCCGCCGCTATAAGCGGACATTACCGGGTACCACGGTTAAGGAACGAAGAAACGGAGGAGGCACGGCTGCATTATAATCGGGTTGCGTCACGATAATATCAACCGAGAAAGCGGAAACAATAATTCGCCGAGCGGATAAGCTGCTACAGTTCATTCCACTTCGTTCGTTCACTCACTCGCGTTCCATTTTCCCTGACGAGATTCATCTGCGATCAACGTTAAAGTTCAATCCGCGAATGTAACACTATTGCAGGTAAAGATTTTAGATTGCAATACGAAATGTACATATATTCCATTTGACAAAAGCTTGCTGATAAAATGTTATTACAATTTGGTTTTCAAGATTCGATCAAATTAATCCATCGTCCGTTTTCTTATTATTTATAAGATATCTCATGTATATTTCTATAAGAATGGGTTTATTTGTTAAAAATTTTATACTTTGCGCCTAAATTATCAGGATCTATGACCTCATTAGTATCGTGTTCCTAAAATACCATCGGAACGATAGTGTAAGGGTATACTGTTCTTATGGCTGGCCGGGCCTTGAGAAAGATAGAAGTATCCAGTGCAATAAATTATCGCTTCGTCGTGACCTCGGTTCGCGCTGCCATAACGAGGAGGATTATAAAAAACCGGCGCATAACCGCGTCTTCGCGATCGTGAAAAGAATCGCATTGCAAGAAGATAAGTCCTCCTCATTAAAACGTGCAATTTCCCCCAGGGAGAAAAAAAAAATATCCGGCGCTCCCTTCCAATTTCTGGATCCACCCAGAACGATGATAATAATAATAATAGTAATAATAACGCTTCTTCACTGCATACGAAAATACAAGAACAAAGCGAGGCTGGCTGAATAAAGGATAAATGTAGCTTAGCTATAAAAGCGTGCTGGAAGACGAGCTGCAGCCGCTCGCTATTGTAAATTCAACCTTGAACACAGCTCGACCAGCTGGAAGTGTACATCGGGAACACTCGGCTGACGGATCCAAAACGAGGAAAAAGGATATATACGTACGTTGCGATGGCCAGAGGAAAATTCGTTATTAATGGTAGATTGGAAGCAAGTTAGAAACGTATTAAGGGACACGGGTTTGTCCGCGACAAGCTTAAAGCGTTTTCGAGCGATCGGGTCATTAGGAGCGTGTGTCGTCAGTTGGCACGGGCGGCGGTGTGCACGGTGCTTTAATAGCCGTGCGAGTCGGGCGAAGAGAGCAGGAGCAAGAACCAAGAAGAAGCGACCCGAAGGGAGAGCGAGCACGTTCGACGGTGAAAACAGGTGAGTAACGGCCGACAGCCCCCGAGACTGCGAGCACCGTGTTGTGTGAAGTGTGGAAGTCGATCTCAGGGTCGTCGAGTATGGCGGACCACGGATGGTACGCGCCAGAGGGTCACGGTCACGAGCAAGGTCGCAACCGCGATTGTGTGCACAATGCTTAATGCACGAACATAAAAGAGGATAATCGGCCCGCGAATTTCGCGATCCAACCATACGTGCCATAAAATCATCTTTGCTATTACAGACTTTCATTCCTGTACCACTGTTTCTCTGAAGGAAGGATATTTACGTTATTTAACAATTCTCTCTAGCCCATAAATATTTTCATATATTTGTAGGATTTGGTTTAACCAAATGAGATTAGAGCTGACGATTCTGGGTTTAGGAAAGTTACGTTTTTGTTATGTACCTAATACACCTTTACAACCCTGGGATCTGTGCATTTGTGATAGCGTGGCAGAATCACTAGTGTGTATGAGTGTGGGGTATGAGTACACGGTACGACCCTCGCAATTACTGTACCCGAGCTCGTGCCTATCGACGCGGATAAATTGAAAGAAAACATCGTTATCCGGCGTTATTTTCAGCTCCCCCTACCCATTTCCCGGTGTTCGTCGGATATCATCGTGAAAAATCCTATTCTCGATTGCACGCGCGCGTTGAAACCTCTGAGGCGATGCCCAGTCGTCTCGGAATTGCTACGCCAGGAATTATACCGCGATAATGCGAACCAATTGACAGCTTGCCATAGTTCTATGTCTGGAATCTGCTATCAATGTGTTCATAAAGAACAGAGCGGTTTAAGTGTGCAATTAGAATTGTAATACGCTATTGCATATCTCCAAGCTAATTGCAAGTAGATTAAATCTTAGATTTAACACAAGCTCCTAGGAAATATACTCATCGTTACATTAAATAAAGATATCATTACATTAATCAAGAAGAAGCTTCGATTTTACAGGTCTATGGTCCTAGTAAGAGGAATCAATTGCATTGTACAGATCTTAAAATAAATTGATGTACAACATAAATGTTTGTACTTACCTTTTTATGAGGGTTTTCATGTCATTTCTTACAATACAGTGTCTCGTGATTACTCTTTTGCTAATTCTGTTCCTTATTGCTCTTCCTTATTGCCAATTTCACGGTCGCCAACTCTAATTAAAAACAGTTTTATGCAGGTTCGTTTTGTAGAATTTTCATGCCTAACATCAACGTCGATGCTTAGTTACTCTTAACCATTTAGATAGGTGATTGAGTCGAACATTATAGTCGTTTTTTTATGCAAGTGGAACACGAGCCCTCATGCCTTTTACTTTATGTATGTTAACATTCCACGCTTTAACATTAGCATCATTACTTCAGTAGTTCCAACTAATCTCGAATAGGATACGTGGAATCACCGTGGGTCCTACTTTAAAAAGGGTTACACGTAGTTCATTGCTGTCAGTCTCATGCGTGCGAGAGTGAGAATTATCGCGTGATTCTTCGTCGTCGCCTCTATTTTCTTTACTTTCATCGGCGCGACAATTCTTCACTTTCATCGCAGTGACGAGCAACCGGCCGGTGCTTTCTGTGGAACGTAGGTTAAAAAAGGTCGGACGCCGCTTTTGTCCGGTAACGAAGTGGACGAGGAGGCTGCGTGAAAGCGAGGCGCGCTCGCGTGTCCTAGCCCCGATGCATTCAATCGCAGGGTGTAATTATACGGAGTCGAGGAGTATGGACATCGATCCGTTCGAGAGGCGTCGCGTAGCTGACAATGGGACCCGGCCACTGCTTCGTTAACCGCGCGATTAAAATAGAATGGCCGGTGTCCGAGCGTCCATCAGGGTACGTGGATGTGGTTCTTTCTCAATCGCGTCGAGGATACCACTTACACTTCGGTAACAAGGAATCATTTATTTTACTCTTGTCCATTTTATGCTCGTGACGAATGAAGAAAATAGTGTAGGAACGCGGTGATTAGGACGACGACTCCTCGAACGTACGTTCGTCCTTTTCAACATTCTTATTATCCTCATAAATAGACATTAGGTTTTAATTTCATTGAATTTGAATCAAATACTGTTAGATAAAATGTATATACCAAGAATTCTATTGGGTTGGGGAATAAGTTCGTAGCGTTCTTACCGAAGACTTTTATTTAAACAAACAACAATAATTATATCAATAAGTTAATCAATTATAGAATCGTTTTATGATCGCAGTTCATTTTTTCCGCCAATTCACGACTGGTTTGGCGACCGTTCTCCTTCAAAAGTGATTTGAGACGTTCTTCATCGAATTCAGAAGGCCTTCCGCTGCGGGATGCGTCATCGACGTTAAAGTCGCCATTTTTTAATTTTGCAAACCATTTCCGTGCTGTAGACTCGCCTATGACATCTTCTCCATACACGTCGCAAATGTCCCGGGCTGCTTCGGCAGCTTTTTGACCTCGATGAAAAGCAAAGAAGAGCAGGTGTCGAAAATGTTGATTTTTGCCTCCTGAGTATTCCATTTCTAAGCCTCAGAACTAATAAAAAATTAAATAACTCAAAAATACAATTAACATAGTTTTGTAGAGCAGAAAGAGTTCTATCGAATGAATACTTACCCGTTGCAAACAGCAAACAAATCGTTGTAAAATAAAAGCAATTATAAAAACGCTATGAACTTATTCCCCAACCTAATATATAATTCCTTGAATAGAACAATTTAACTAGCGTAATCGATAAGTGTAATTCTACACGTAAAACAGTCTTCTTCAAGAACGGCAAGTACATCGTTTAGAAACACGCGCCACTACTTCGCGTAACAGGTCGTCTCCACGCCAGTTTACGCTGAGAATCACGGTCGGTGCGTGCCAAACAGGAAACCTCACGGCAATAATTACACGTTTCCTGGCAGCGCGAACCGACCCTCCACCCACAAGATCGCTTTTCGTGGGAAGCGGCGCGAAAGTTTCGGTTACCGCGAGAAAAGAATGGAAACGAGACAACCTGTACGCTTGTTTGCCTAGCAATTTTCCGCGTACTTAATGTGCGTTTAAACGTTCGGTGCAATAGCTCGCTCGCGAATTCACATAACGCTTTTGTCACAGACAATGACACTGGCATCTGGGTCAGGAGGTCTCCTCTCCGTCTTTGGACGACACTTCGAAACTCGACTATCTATCGAGTGGGTGTAACGTGGCTCGCAAAAATGCCAACAATTTGTGTCCGCCGTTGTAATCGCGCGCGGGGAAAGAATCGAACCGGGCATGCCGGATCTGCCTAGCAGGCTGGCGATAAATTAACCATAATGGGACCAGAGTTGAATTAAGCGTTCCTGTGACACACTAAGCGATCTGGTACCCTCCACCGCGCCACGCCGGTTCATATTTGCAAACCCGTCCAGTTACTCTATTTGCATCACGTAGGAACAGCGTATGACCCGCGACGGGTGTTCGCGAATACGTCATCCAGGAACCTGAAACTATAGACAACCGCTCACTCCATCAAACAGAGAATAAAATCGTAAATTAATCAGATGTAATAAAAATCACGCTTATATCAAACTTCATTACAAATTAAAATAATTATTGTAGACAACGAAATTTATCATATTATCACGCCCTATGCGTGCACTATGGGGTATCTCCTCCTATGCAATTGCTACGATTAAGCTTAAGCTAAGATATTAATAGGGAATCACGGTGGTCGACGATCTTCCCACATAAATCTCAGGGGCCACGAAGCGTATCCAGACACGATGTCGCGAGTGAATACGGAACGGTATGCAATTTTATTCGCAAACCCAACATCTTGGAAAATTAATATCCGCAGGATGCAGGCATTTGCATGAGTGGACTGTGTCGAAAAAAATAGCAGAGTTTCTATTCACTAAATAATACTAATAACATTTTTGTCAGTAATACTGATTAATCGTATTTGTAATTCAGAGTAAAAAGTATAATGAGTCTTTAGTCCTCGCACGTATGTGTATATGAATGAACATGAGAAAATCTAATTTTTGTTGTTTAGTAAATGCATAGACGTCAATCAAATCATAGGCGTGGCCTCATTTCGTCGAGATACTTATGCACGGATGCAGAAGCGTGATTAATGGTGACTGGGACGAATTGTCTCCGTATGCTAATCAACGTGAAAGTCATTACGACGAGGTCTTAATTAGTTCCATCGGAACAACGTCCAGGCCACTTTCACCTGGATCAGAGGATTCCGGAGCACGAGCGTGGGCGTTTGATGCCTCGGTCTACCGGTGGAATCCTTATCGCGATCGATCGACGATCGATTTTCCGTTCCCCGATTTCGCGGACCACGCGATGTCCCATTCGATGGCACGTGGGACGAGAATGTTGTCCACCTCCACGCGCTTCCTCTCCGTCGTGGCCCTCGTCCGTAAGCAACAGAGACAGCTTGCATACGTCTCAATGTCTTCGCTATGCTTTATTTTTAATTATACCCGCAACCGCCCTCGTTCCTCTTCTTGTCTAACAGATTTATTGCCGAGACTGAATTATAGGTGGCTATACTTTTCATGAGAAATTTGTTGCTGACACATTACTTGTATATAAAGACGTTTTACTTGTATTAAAATGAAATTTATTTTTCTAACCACGGGACAGGTTCTGATACGACTTTCCTGTACCTTTTCGTGATTATCTTTACATTATGTACCATGATATACATCTAACGTGCTCTCAAACGAATTACAGTTAGCCACGATGCAAAGTTCAGGCGGCTGTAAAACTTCGTTCGATTAAAAATATTTGAAACAGGGAGCTTCCTCCTGCAACAATCGCATGGTGATTTATTTCATCCGCGAGTGGTCTTGAGAATCGGAGCAATCGTGACTGGACGATTCGAATGGCATCATACCGACGTTTGGCGTAGCATCAACGTTCTACATATGTGCACACGCCTGAAACTAGCTAAGACTCCATGATAGTTCAAATTCCTGTAATGTCACGAAAAAATATAAAGTAATAAAACTTCCATAAAAATGCTGATTACAATTTAATTAAAAAAAAAAAGGTCCGTTCCTTTATGCAACGTAGGATGTGAACCTCGGACACGGCGAGTTCAATTAAATCGAGGCAACCCACGTACAGTACTATCGATACCACCGCAAGGGAGGAGATATTACCGCCATTTCACTGTTTTAGCGTCGAGCCGAAGGTGTCCCGCGCGTGCACGCGAGCGCACGAGCTACGACGCCGGGTAGTCATTAAGTCTGGTCATTAAGGGCCAGGCTTGCGTGGCGTCCTCGAGAGGATCCGCGCCTTAAGAGCTCGGACGGATCGCTCAATGGAACCCCGTAATCGTACGAATAATATTTCATTTCCCTCGTATTAATTCAACGGTCGAGGTTACTTTGTCACGTCACTCCGTCTGTCCGGAGTTCTTCACGTCATCCCGGGGGACTAGGAGATTCATTGATCGCGTTAAGGGACGGCGCGCTGGCTTAAACGGTTCGTTGTTAGATTAATTCAGCGCGCCATAACAGGCCGGGATCGAGACAATGCTGGCAGCTAGAGAGAACTACGTACCCGCGACTCTACCATAGGACGATATAATTACGCTTTGAAAAGAATCGTCGTTCCCCGTGACGCGCTGCCTGGATGATCGTCGCTCCGCGCACGATCTCGAGGATGACAGCCGAGTGACATCCGACTTCGTTACGAAAGCGTTTTAACAAAGACCTGTCGTTGACGAAATAGCTCGCGGACGAACTATGGTAGCAATTCACCAACAGCCGTCGCCGTTAAATATCCCTTAATGCATTCCATTCCTCTTTCCTCTCCGACTTTCGTCGACGACAGACGACGCGTGCAATAATTAACATTATGCTAATTCGACGTTGTCACGAACGAACGTCTAATCAATCTATCGCAAGTTTCGTGTAAAATCAGTTTCTTCTTAAGAAGCCTCAACAGGATTTCTGGAATTGATAATTTCTTAACAAGACGTATTACACGCATAGCACGGTAGCTGCCGCGGGACGATTCGCAGCGGTCACGAGCTCCGGTTGACTGGCCACCGTGGTAATAATATTCGTGATCTGTTTTACATTTGTTTGTACGTTTACGCGCGCGCTTGAATTACCTGCTCGCGGCCAGATATAATCACGGGCACCGTGCTGTCACGTTTGACGGTGTGAATCAATCGCGGATCGAGTCGAGGCACGTAACAAACCGCTGGGACATCGTGTCGTTAGAAACTCGTACGTTCCCATGCTGATTTCCCTGCGACGACCGCACCAATTGAACGCGGTCCATTCTGGCACGTTTCTTATATACGCTCTAAGTATTCGACGTTCGACCGCTGAAGTTCGCCTCGGACTGACAAATTCGACCCGCGGAGAAAGATGACGTTTTATGCCCATCGGCAGGCTAATAATCGTAACTGCCTCGTATAACATCGATGTCAAATTGTTGGAAATAAATGAGCGTGGGATGGGCCGCAAGAAAAATTTATTTGTAATATTTGTCAGACGGCGAAATGACATCGGTTTTAAAAAAAAAAGAAGCGTACGAAGGTTCCTCGACGCAACAGGTCCTCGCTTGTACGCGAAAGCTGTCGTTTACGACAAGCACACCGTGTACACCCCCGCTCATAAGTCTTACGACACTACATAATGCAGGACATGTAATAATATGTAAGTAGAATACAAAAATGATGAACAACTCAGATATATTCTGATCAATGGATCTCAACAACCTTCTTGGGATTTCAAATTTTTAAACAAATATTAATTTAAGAATTGTTAAATAGGAACATACTTATTGTGTTTTCACAGATGGAATACTTTCTTATGTTGTATGTACAGCTTTATGAATGTTTTTGTCATCAGTGTGGATAGTGTCGAGGTTCTGAGTATACCAAGACTTGTGAAAGGGAGTGTACGCGTAATCGCAAAAGGTTCCATGCAGGTTCGCCCTCGCGTGTGCATGGAATGGGTTTCGTGTATATGTGCCGTGCTGGTAAGGTTGGGTTAATATACGTAATGCGACGCCAACAGAGTGTGCAACGTTGCCGGTGCAGCCACCCTCAACGTTGCTGAAATGGCGGGGGCGGAAGGATGGGAATCAAATGTACAGGGTGTACTCTAATGCAACGAGGATTTTGTTCAAACGTTTTATTCGTTATGTTTCAATATTATGTTATAGTCTGTGCTTACTTTTCTGATTCACAAAATTTGAAAAAGCAACGATCTGTCGAGATAGAAGAATAAAATAATTAATATTGACAATTTATTCTAATATAATTAACTTGGGTACGTTGGATAATGATGATAAAAAAATGTTCGGTTTGTAGCTTTTTCAGAAGCAAAAGTCAAAAAGCTGTAGTTGGAACGTTGAATGAAAAGGGTTTATGTACTGAAAGTATTAGGTAAAGTATAGCAAGCGGTTTGGTATTCTCACTTGGCGATTTTTGTAATCAAGAGAGATATTTTCTTACACAGACACCGTGTACGTGCTTGAGATCACTGCTGAGCGCTTATGCGATTTTCGTGGCGGGATTCGTTTCGTGAAAGCGAATTCGTAAGAGTCCGTGATAAGAGCGAAAGCCGCGAAAATAGTACAGGAACTACTAGTGCGTATATTTAGCTGAGGACGGTTGTCTGGGTCACAGAGTATTAAAAACGCTAACGCACAATCCAGTGTCGACATAGCGAATAGTTCAAACGGTCAACCTGATATTAGAACACTGCTCATTGTATTACACCTTTCCTTCCTCCCTACGTACAGTCGGGGCAATGATTTTACACATTAATTATTCTGTCATCGAGAACAATTCACTTTTTGTCAATGTCATTGTTCGTACAGATAACTCTTCAGAGGTTCCTTTTCACGTTCAGCTCGTGTCACAATCATGTTCTATTCATTGCTTAAAAAAAAAAGAAGCGTACGAAGGTTCCTCGACGCAACAGGTCCTCGCTTGTACGCGAAAGCTGTCGTTTACGACAAGCACACCGTGTACACCCCCGCTCATAAGTCTTACGACACTACATAATGCAGGACATGTAATAATATGTAAGTAGAATACAAAAATGATGAACAACTCAGATATATTCTGATCAATGGATCTCAACAACCTTCTTGGGATTTCAAATTTTTAAACAAATATTAATTTAAGAATTGTTAAATAGGAACATACTTATTGTGTTTTCACAGATGGAATACTTTCTTATGTTGTATGTACAGCTTTATGAATGTTTTTGTCATCAGTGTGGATAGTGTCGAGGTTCTGAGTATACCAAGACTTGTGAAAGGGAGTGTACGCGTAATCGCAAAAGGTTCCATGCAGGTTCGCCCTCGCGTGTGCATGGAATGGGTTTCGTGTATATGTGCCGTGCTGGTAAGGTTGGGTTAATATACGTAATGCGACGCCAACAGAGTGTGCAACGTTGCCGGTGCAGCCACCCTCAACGTTGCTGAAATGGCGGGGGCGGAAGGATGGGAATCAAATGTACAGGGTGTACTCTAATGCAACGAGGATTTTGTTCAAACGTTTTATTCGTTATGTTTCAATATTATGTTATAGTCTGTGCTTACTTTTCTGATTCACAAAATTTGAAAAAGCAACGATCTGTCGAGATAGAAGAATAAAATAATTAATATTGACAATTTATTCTAATATAATTAACTTGGGTACGTTGGATAATGATGATAAAAAAATGTTCGGTTTGTAGCTTTTTCAGAAGCAAAAGTCAAAAAGCTGTAGTTGGAACGTTGAATGAAAAGGGTTTATGTACTGAAAGTATTAGGTAAAGTATAGCAAGCGGTTTGGTATTCTCACTTGGCGATTTTTGTAATCAAGAGAGATATTTTCTTACACAGACACCGTGTACGTGCTTGAGATCACTGCTGAGCGCTTATGCGATTTTCGTGGCGGGATTCGTTTCGTGAAAGCGAATTCGTAAGAGTCCGTGATAAGAGCGAAAGCCGCGAAAATAGTACAGGAACTACTAGTGCGTATATTTAGCTGAGGACGGTTGTCTGGGTCACAGAGTATTAAAAACGCTAACGCACAATCCAGTGTCGACATAGCGAATAGTTCAAACGGTCAACCTGATATTAGAACACTGCTCATTGTATTACACCTTTCCTTCCTCCCTACGTACAGTCGGGGCAATGATTTTACACATTAATTATTCTGTCATCGAGAACAATTCACTTTTTGTCAATGTCATTGTTCGTACAGATAACTCTTCAGAGGTTCCTTTTCACGTTCAGCTCGTGTCACAATCATGTTCTATTCATTGCGCATGTTGATCGATCGGTTATCTATAAATCAAAAGCAGACCTAGCCACGGGTCGAACATAGATTAAACGCGATAACCCTGAGAAATTCTACGAAGTTGATGTACTTGCTCTAGGATCACCTTAAACTCCGTTTCCATTTTGAATTCCTCTGCTATCGAGGCAGGACTGCCATAATCCTCTTCAAGGTTGTAATTCCCACGAAGTTCTAAGCGTCGAAGGACGTAAGATAATTTTAAAACGCCCATCGCAAATGGCATGTCTTAATCCTATAAAACCGTGTGGAATGAACTGGATATAAGTTCACCGATGCGAGTTCATAATCTGGGGGAGAAGAAACGTCTTAAGTTCATAAAACTTGGCAATCTCACTTGAAACGATTTTCCTTCATTACACGTACGTGCATTATCAGCCCAACCCTTTAAAGCACAGATGGAATTCTCAAGTAGTATAGATAAAATGTTATAAACAATCCTTAAATCCTCATTGCACAGCCATTATGATAGTTTATACGCATCCGAGTATCAAATACTGTGTCCCATAACTATAAAACTGAGTAAAAAAATCGTACTACTCCCATTTACTCCCCCAATCAGTTTACACTTAAGAATATTTTGTGCTTAGCTTGATTTACAGACTATAAACTAAAGGAAGCTAACATAAGCATAAATCGAATGATTATAAACTATAGAATAACTAAAAACCCAAGAAAAATTATTTCCACTTTACGATAACTGGTTTGATATAAAATTAATATAATAAATTGAATCACATTATATTTTGTCATAAATTTAATAATAAACTATTAAAGGAAATTTTTGTGTATTGTACATTTAATTATAATTTATAATAGTGTTTAACGTACATGAAATCGAATCGTTTTGCTGTAGCGAATGTACCCAAGAGATTAATAACATTAAGGGGATACGAACTCAAGGATCATGGGAATATATATCATGGAAGAATCGCCTGAAGGTTTCTCGATTCCATTTCATTGCACTATTAGACTAGGAGACTCGTAATCGGTGCATCGCGGTGGGACAATTAATTCAGAGTCGATGCGGGCAGTGGAATAAGGTGAAAAGATATGACGCGGAGATCGGTGATCTCGCATCGGTCGCGGTGGCTGCACCCGGATAATAATATTCGCGGTGTGGCCCTCTCGTAGCCGCAGGTGGTAGAAGGTACGAAAGGGTCCCGGCCCTGCATGCCTTCTTTGCCGTTCGCTTTTACCTTCCTGTTTCGCCGGGCTGGCTGGTTGCCTGCCTACTTGCCTCTCCTCTTCTGAACACCTTGAAAAGAAAAGCTCGGCGCGCCTCGATTGCATAATGCAAGGCGGGTCCGTGGCTCCGTCAGCCAGTTTATC
Organism: Ceratina calcarata; assembly: GCF_001652005.2. NCBI lineage: Eukaryota > Metazoa > Arthropoda > Insecta > Hymenoptera > Apidae > Ceratina > Ceratina calcarata. The sequence goes on along the minus strand of NW_017168485.1, from coordinate 67,584 downwards.
GGCCTGTCAGGTATAATATACAGGGTGTAACGTAATATGTGGCACTCGCTACCAGAAGCTGATCGCACGTTTGAAAATAATGAAGAAGATTCAATGGAAATGCATATCTTATTTGTTCCTGATTATGATATTTCGTTTGGTGAACAGAAATCATTGAGGGAGTCATCAAATCAGTAAGAAGATCGTCTGGGAATGCAGGATGATCATTTTATAGAAATATCGAGATAACAAAATTGTCAAAATATTATTTTATAAGCAAAGATGAATTCGTAATAATATACATGTATTCTATTTATAATAATTTTTTTTATTTTCTGTAGTCTGTCGATTACAATCATTCTTTGAACTGTACATTACACCCCGTATACTCAATTGACAGATGTGCCCACGAGATCCAGAACCAGAGAGATTTCGATACTCGCGACGTACGCTTGTCAATCCCTTCCTTGTTTTTCCATCTTCTTTGTCCTTCTGTTACATCTTTGACTTGCCGGCGAATTTCATCTGATCGCAAACATCGTCGTCAGTGTTTTAAAGAATAAAATGCATTCTATGCTCTGATGCAAAAAATCTATAAATGTTTTATCAAAAAATTGTTTTAATACGCGATTTGTAATTAAAGATCAAAGCATAATATTTTGTATAGTGATTCACTTGTATCTTAAGAAAAGAATAAATTTTAATTTGCTAAAATCCAAGTATGAATCACTTCAACAAGCCTAATCAAATAAAAACTTCGTACAAATATATTCCAAGAAAATTAAATAATTCGTTGTTTAAAATATATATAAATATAATCGTTTTTTATTGACTCACACTGTATGCTTAGATACGATACGATGATAGCAGCCGCTCGTCGCTGTCAGTGCAAGGCTGGCTAGGTACGGTTCGCGAGCGTGAAGCGCCGAGAGGTGTAAATTATGCGCCAATCTTCCCTGGTTCACCCGCAACAATTTCAAATTATAACATTATATATACATACGCGTATGTATTGCGTCGCGCCGAGAAAATTGCGGGAAATTGCACTATGCGTGGCGCCGGGATTTCTCGGTCCTTGCCAGGCACTTGACACAGTTGCGTGCCGCGATTCGCGATAATCAGGAAGCTTCATCACGTCGAAGAGGTTTCATTCTTGTCCAAACCCATTCAACGATGCCATTATACTGTTTCAGGAGTGACCAACGATTGTAGTAGCTACTAGAGATGTGAACGTCGAGTGATTCAGAGACACGTATAAATATTTCCTCGTGAAGATACACGTAACTTTAAATATACTTAAATACACAGGAGGTATATCATTGGGTGTAGATTGCTCCTCCATTTTTTATACAACGTGCCGAATAGGAGGTTGCGTAGGCGTCTATGGGAACTCGGGGGTTGAATATCGCTTGGCGATTCAGGGACGAGCTCGATGGAAAACCTGCAAGAGGGAGGAGGGAAGCCTTTAATGCCTCGAACAGTCGCTTTGTTGTCAGTGATTTATGGGGTCTTATAGGAGGCACGGAGATGCCGACTGTCTAGTGTCATGGCATTTCGTATCGCAGTCAGCACGCTTCCGGGGTGTCGTGAATCAAGCGAACACGTCGCGACCAGCGCGATTATACGACCTCGCGCGCGGGACACGTAGGGCCCCGTACACAGACCTAAAGTATAGGTACTCTGCCCGGGCTTTATAGTAAGGTACATACATACATCTGTAAAAGATCGGTACATTCGTCCAGTCCATTTATTGTCGGTACCCAACAGTCCTTCCAACGCCGCTGAGAACCGGCACGGAGATTTACGAACCGCGGCACCAACAGATCAAATATCTGCCGCGATTCTTTTCCTTTTCGCGCGAAACCCTTCTGTTTCGCGCGCCGTTCTTCCCCGGTGCCTTATCGAGGGGAAATTATTGTGCGATTCGTTCTAACGCGGCCAAGTTACAGTGGCACGCAACTAAGAAATGGAGTCATTCATCATCCCTTTCATCACCATTGATAATAAATCTTATCAAAAGAATAACAATATTCTAAGTAACATTCTGATTTTATTTTAATCGTATTTTATTTTATCTACCATCAGGTGTAATTTTGACTCATTAATAGCTAAGAAGCGAATTTTGATTTTTGTCTAATTTTAGTTTTTAGAATTATCTCTTAACATTTATTTCACTAATAGTTGGACACCTCGTATATCAGTCTTCCCACTTGGATTTGGAATTTGGAAGTATTCATCCATTGCGTCATTGCGCACCAAAATTGGATTGTCTGCGACTGAAGGTAACCGAGGACAGGACGAATAAAAAACGTCTGCAAAGGGACACCTGGATAGTTTATGGACGACCATAATGCGCGTTGAACGCCCAAACGCGTGTATTGTTCGCGGCTACGAAACGAGTTCATTCCCAGGTGCTTACCTACCTGCCAGACGTACGACAATTTACAGTATGATAATTATGTTTCTCCGTAATGTATGGCTGTACTTCGGAATTTCTTAAAGTAACATTTTTTTTTCAAACGATCATTGAAGTATTGTTTAGAAAAATATGAATCAATACTACCAAGTGAGATACGTAGAGTGTATCAACGAAGTTCATCCGGTGAAGGGGTTAACGCTGAAGCCTTCGATTGACGGAGTTAATTCGTCCCGTTCGGACAGGCGGGCAACGCGCCTGAGCGATCCGTCAAATGGCCGCGAACAATCCCCCGGCTGGTCAAAGCTAGCCGGTGTAGGCGTCAATCGTGGGCTATCCGATGTCCGGATTAAACCATAGTACGGGGCATGAAAAAAATTCGCGGCACAACATGAGAAACGAGCGGCCGAGGAGGAAGAGCGTCCGCTTCAGCCAGGAGGATCCCACTCCGCCGCGTGTTTCCAAGATACGCTTTTATGGCTCGCGTCTCCAATTTCACGTGCAATAACGAGACGTCGCACCGCGTTTACCGTATAAAGGGCCCGGATGAGCGCGGAAAAGCGGATGATCAATTTCGTAGATATCAGCGGCGAGTCGAAACCACATCGTTGCGTGGTTAGATACTTGCATCGAAACAGTAGTAAAAAAGTCATTTTGTACGATTCTATCCTCGTAATAGTAAAATTGTATACTACGAATGTAAATCTGTAGAATAAATAATTTCATATTTTTCTTAACGTTTCTTACTTCTGTTGAACGATTCGTATTTAGTTACATTGAGCTACGACCCAATTGTCTATAGGGAAATGTTAAGAGCTCCCAAAGAACTGAGCAATTCTAAACGGCAGGAAGAAACGGTATAATTCCGTGTAATAAAGCAGAATTCCAAAAAAGTGCAAACGTTCCACTGCGGGTCGTAATCGGCGATCGTGCCACGAGCAATCAACGAGTGCTCCGACTCGCGGGTTTCGACTCTCGTCAAACAGGAAGATATGAAATACGAAGCGTGCCCTCGTAGTTTCTACGATTCCCACGCCCACCAGTAACGGCGGCCACGAGACCGCAGCGCAGCGCTCGATCCTCTAACCACCGGCATTAGCGTCTGAAAAACCCGGCCACGGGCTGATTCCATCGTCATCGTGGTCGCTGAATCGTTCTACCCAGACGTGGACCCCTTGATTTTGCCTGCCCGTCCTCCTATTCCTCCTACTAAACGATCCTGTACCTCGATCGTGCCCCGTTCTTCTGCTATCCTATGCGCCAACGGAATCGACGCTCCACGGTTTTGCATAGATCGGCCGACGATTTTCACAAGTTGCGCAATTGCACGATACGGGCTGGAAATTACGTCAGCGTTCAGGAAAATCGGTGGCAGTTATCTCCTCGTGGTTCGTGGTATCCTTGGAACGTAGGTTACGAACGCGACGTTCCATTGGAATCTATTGGCAGTGCGTAAACGTCAGTGTCAGACGGTGGAAGCGGAGATTATCTTTATCGCCTGGTAGCGGACTAACGCTACTAGAGAAACGGACTTCCGACCGCGCACGTGCTCGGTGAAAATTTGCCGACTTCTCGAGACGATCCCGGGGGTGGTTCACGCCGCTTTCTACGGTCCACCCACTCGCAAGTCGCGACATCCGTGAAATCTCCTCGCCCGCGCTGCGCTCCTTCTCCTTTTGTTTCTGCACTTTGTACAAACAGCTCTGCTATTTATGTCCCCGCAATCCAAACGTTGTACATCGGCGAATTAGCAATTATCATTTTTATTGATGTAGTGTATGTAGGACTAATTTTATACCACACGATTATGCATATAATTACCGATTTTTAAACAAGTATAATTATCTATTTGACATTGTATGATGAATTAATGAACAGAATTTTCAAACGTCATTTGATGAAGACATCAGGTGAAATAAAAACGTGAGTCATGAAGTCTGTACCTGCCTTGTTGCTGGAAATCGTTAAATCGCAAGATCAAGTCGACTTGCAATCGCCGACCCACGCGCCACGGGAACTGGGAACGTGGCGACACGCTGCTGCGCTCAGACCACCGTTTTCAAGCCCAACTGTCTACCAATTGTCAGCTCGTACTATAATCAAGCATACCACGTGCTATAATCAACCGCGATTCTTTACTCCTTTCTATAACGTCCTCCTTATGTCAGACCCACCGACGTGAAAAATTTCACTTGACCAAAATAGATGCTTCATAGGTACGTATCATCTCTTAACTCTTTCTTTTTTCAAACAGTATGCTCAACTAATAAGTAGACACTATTAAACAGATAATAGACAGAAGGAAGAAGGACAATATTATATTTTAATGTATCATTTTTAAAAATGTGTTAAATGATTTTTATGAGAAGGAAACATGATTTTATATTAAATTAATAATTAAATTGCAAGACAATTGATTTGATTATATTTTAAAATTGTATGTCATATTACCACCCACGCAAAAACAAATACACATTGTACCGGTACGACATTACACAATTGTAGAAACTTAACATGGAGCAAGTCTTAAGATAATCGTATTGAGAAGTACAAGTTTTATAGCCGGGTATTTTGTCGATTTCTACGACAACGAAGAGTGGAATAAGAAATCACGAGGTAGAAAATCTGCGCAACAAAGTGGTCTCCACGGGACACCATAAAACGATCCTTGAGAGCTCCTTTATCTGAAATTGCAGCGCGATAAATGCGTCCCCAATTTGTTTCCGCTATCTGGGACCAACGTTGCTCTCGATCACACTTTACTGCGGAAATTTTTCTCATATTCGCCAGTGACAGCGTCAACTGAATCTCGATGCCGGTCGTTAAAGCGTGGAACGATAGGGCGACCTCGTTATCGTTATCAGACCGTCGATCTTCATTAACGCGGACAATATCACGACCAAACCGGATTTCGCGTTCCTCCGTCGGGAGAAATCCGTCCGTGGACATTCCACCGTATGAAAACGCGTCCTGACGTTCGCGTGGCACGTCTCGCAGCGGACGAGGAAAAAAGTAAAACTGCTCGAATCTTGGCTGTTTTAAAAAAAAAGTATCCGGCACTGTTATAAAAATTAAGAATCGTCTCGTTTGTTAAATCAGGGTTGTCGCTTTAGTGTGTTTTAATAGAAACAACACTTTCCCTTAATAAACATCTTCAAGTGGTAACATGAATAGTTTGCTGTAGTTGATGAGAATTTAATTAGAGTGGAAGGATCTCGATTAGTAATAGAGAAATGCAATGAAATTAAATAGGATTAGAGAAAATATCGAGGACATGGAAAGACATTATAAGATGTTTCGCAAATTTTGAAATTACTGAACATTCCACGAGATTCCAAGGACACGAGAGAGGTATTGAAAGGTATCAGAGGCATCCCTTAAATCTTTCGAATCCAAGATCTCGGGTACCCTGATGCCTCTGGAATTTCCTTCAATTCCTAACATTCACAGAATTGCGAGAAGCTAGCGAGCCTTGGAATCCTTGAATGTTCGTAGAATCCTTAATATGCAGCCCCAGAATTTATTGAAGCTACCGTTAACTTTACCGATAGCGTCTCCTTCCTTTGAGTATACTTACGGTTTTCACTCCTAAATTTATTCATACTAATAAGAAATTGCATAGGACCTTATTTATAGCTGGCAATTAGAGGTACAACTTTTGTCCGAATCATCTTTTGCTAGGATGAAAAAAAAATATTTTGCACTAAACATATTTTTTATTACTCTTCGAAAGAATATTTAAGGCACGTAATTCTACATAAAGTAGGATAGTGGTTTGCATTCTCTTTCTTACTTCGGTGGCAACATATTCTAGTGGGCGTCAAGAATTCCAGATTTTTTCATGCGACACAAAGTCCCATAAAGCTGCCATTCTTTAGTAATTTTTCCTCGGTGGTTTGCTATTACTTTATCTATTATTTTATTTTCCATACTCCTCCAGTGATCCCTCATTATTTATCATTTATATTAAATCAACATAAAAGAATTAAAGCATTAAGGATTGAAAGTTAGTTCTCCATTATTTTTACTTTTACCTTGTTTGCAATAAATATTCTATTTGTTCTTCATTCGTTTGCAATTACTTTTTGAGATAAATTTTCTCAAGAAGTATAAAGGATGTAGCTACGTTTAGTAAAGACGTAAGAAAAGGTTGAAGCTTTCAAAAATGTTTATTTTTATTGTAGAATATAGATAATACGAATAATGTATTACTATTCTTACATGTGATTCATCTTACTTTACATCACGCCAGCTCGGGCACCGAAATGAACAAAATTCTTTACCTATGTATATATTCTAAAGAACCTTTCATGCGAGAGCGGGATGTAACCTATATACAAATACTGTATGTTAAATATCTACAAGTTCGGATGCGCTCCTATTTGTTCGAAGTCCACAGACGCGACACTTGATATGCTTATGATAAGTGCAGGTCGAAGTGAAGAAAACATCCTAGATATGTTATTAATGTCTTTTACATGACCATCTTCCAAACTATTGTCCTTTGATAACAGTTTCTGTTAAAAGTCTCTTGCATGGTTCATGTGTCACATTCGGTTTCACTTGATACTCCCATCGTTAAACTGCTGACCGCTGATATGAAGACATTGCAAGAAAATCGATGATAACAACGCCTGTATTTACACGTTTTGCACTTCAGGCCACAATTCTTATTATAAACGAAGATAACTAAAGATCGACGATGTAGCATCGAAGGTAAAGTGCCTGGCTTAAGTACTTAACGACGTGTATTGGCACTGAGCATGTTCATAATCTCATACACCAAGTGAATTTTTAACTTAACTGTTTTACTATTTACACGTGCGTTGACTCCATTCAACAACGAATGACTGTTCGTTACTTACAACTGAACGACCTATCAACGTCGAGTTCATGTAGAAAAGTACTTGAGCTGCTGCTTACTTTAACGAACGCGCGTAATTAAATACGCGACGAGAATTGCGTACAAGTATAACCATAATAAAATAGAAAAAACTAAAACGAGATCTCCGATCTCGTTGAGTTACAGGTTTCATAAATAAATCAGCTTCGTCGAGTTAAGTTTGTTCGTCGAATATCGCAGCTTGCATTCGTTCCTCGCATTGATAAAAAAAAGGGATGATGATTACTGATACAAATTTAACAATTATAAAATAGTTCTTAACAATTATGAAGTAATACGTGATAAATATCGCGATACACTTCAAGGAGCATCGAAGAAGTTGCGCAACTTTCACCGCTCCAATTCGAATAAACGCGATTTTATTTCGCATAATGTCCTATCGAGTATGGCAAATATGGCAAACGTTGCGCATGCATGTACACAGTACTCCGTAAAAATCAAAGCCTATTCTTATTAATACAATTAAGTTAATTCAATTCGTTAAAAAATGTTTTGTAATATAGGCTACAAAATTAGTTAACATTTAAAATATATAATCTTAAATTCATTCGTAGATTAAAAAAACAAATTCCATATAGTACTGTATACAAGCATCTTTCAGCATATGACGAAGCCTGACCCGATACGGCTCATGTAATTTGCGAATATGTCGCCATTTCGAATAAATATAAAGTAGCAAGCGTGAAATGAAGAACATCCTCCGCCTGGCTGCAATAATCGCGAGAACGACGAGTCACGTCGCCGATTCTCAGTTATTTACAAACGTGATCTGACTTCTACCACGAGTTACGATTTCCATAATTCAGACTCGAACCTCGCGGTGAAAAAAGACGATCGCGTTCAAAATTCACTCCTACGCGTATCTATAAGAAACAAGGAAGAAAAAAAAAAAAAACAGTTCGTATCACAATTGTAACGACTTAGTCGACGCGAAGCACAACGATGGTACAGCAGCCGCACGTGTGTACGCGTGACGGAAATGTATTCCCACATCTTCTCGTTTCTTCCACGTGTCACGTGAACGGTACGGTTTCTTTTTATCCTAAGAACGCGAGAGCGAGCCGCGTTTCGTAATTCGCTGCTACCGATTACGCGTCCCCTGCTCGCTACCGCATTATTGCACGTACGATTAAGAAAAAAAAAGAAAGAGAGAAAAAGGACAAGCGGTTTTTTCTGCGGGGAATAAATCTGCGAGCTCGATCCCGTCGCTATCATTACCACGAATGCGAGTGATCAGTCATGGAACGATTGACACGCTACGCAAATCGACACACATTTTGCACCGACCGCGAACCCGTATCGCAATATTAATTAACTCGTCGATCGAAGCGTGTTCATAAGTTAAAATCGTCAAATATTTACAAAGTAGTGGAAGCATCCCCTGGCCCCTCGCTCGACACTCCTCGCGTGAAGCTCGATTAATAAAAAAAAAAAAAAAAAGAGAAAAGGAAACATGGATAACGAAAAATCCCATCGCCGCTTCACGCTCGTTGTCGCGTACCTACAGAAAGTAAACTGTTTCCTACTTTCACCGCGTACGAAACGTACCAAGTCATCACAATAATGGACGGAGTCAGATTTCAGGCAAGTGCGACGCTCGTTCGGTTCGTCGAACGAATACGAATTTACGATAATGTCCCTAAGTACTCAGGTCACACGTACACCTCACCCCGTTTGCTGTTCGTGACCGAAGTAGCCACTGGCTTTACAGTACTCACTGTAGTGGGTGTCGTGCCACCCAAGACAGTGGGCAGCGACGCGTTCGTGCAAGACACGCTGCTGATCTTCCTCGAGGTATCCTGGACGCGATGATTAGGTCTACAAAGGTCGTGGCTGATGCTGCTGGTCCTCGGCCGAGTGTCCTGATTGCGAACTATGAGCCTGTCTATGTTTGGCGGTTCGTGGCCATTGGACACCGAAGCTGCGCGAGTTTCTCTAGGTTGCAGCCCCGGCGATTGCGGAAGAGACATACTCCTGTCATCCTTGGATTGCACCACAGGCGGACCAGGCAACGAAGCCGACCGTCTCCCACGGGGATTCGTCACTATCCCATTATTCTGCGTCGTCGGCACTGTTCCGACCACGTAACCTAATTTCTCAGGATTCATCAGAATCGGTGAACGATCGTTGTAACTGTCGAAGGTAGGCGAGCTACCGTTGCTGCCCAGTGGACTGGCGTTATCTCCTATCAGAGGCGTGCTCCTGTCTTGATTTATTAACGGAGTGGATCGTTCTTCTTGCCCGGTGATGCTACCGCTCCTGCTGCTTCCGCTTCCCGATCCTTCCTCCTCACTGCTGTTCACTTCAGTCAGCGTGGCCTGTACATTATTGGTTTGATTCATCGATTTGATCATCGGTGCAGACGTCGTTGTCACTAGACCCAGCTGCGTCAATTGGCTCATCGTAACAGGTGTCAAGGTGACAGGGGCGACGAGGCCGGCGCTGGTCAAAGTTGGCGACAGTACAGCTTGTGCCAAAGCTGCTGCACCGGATTTCCCAGTCGCCGGCGTGCCTTCCGCCTCTTGAATGGGCGAAAGGACCACCTGCACCACCGGCAATTCGGCTGGATAGTGCCCGTTCGCTGGTATCATTCCGACTACGCCCGCGCCGATGTTCGCGGCGTTCGTCGCCGATAGAGCTAATCTCTGCTCACGGTCGACCACCTCTTTCGTCACATCCGGTGTAGGTATACGGGGTCGGTTCTTCAGGGAAACCGGCACCGAGTTCAGCTTCGTCATGGTACCTGTCGGGGAACGAAACGCGAATTAGACGAGCCTGTTACACGGGCAGCCTCTTGATTAAGGCGTCGATTAAATTATTTCTGGCGCCGGCAGCGTAACGATGATCATGCCAATTTCGATCGCCTATTACTTTTACCGCTAGGTTCTCGATGGAACGAGGAAATAAATCGTCGTTCCATCCATTTATGGAACGGTTGCGAGTGGATGTAATAATTGCACGGTACTTTTCCCGGCGCGGATTTTCCTATTTTTTTTTTTCTGTCGGTACCGCGAGTGAACGGCAGGAGAAAGAAGCACAAGGTCGTAGGAAAGTTTTTTTTTTCGAGAAGCGCGATTTCGCGATCGCGGAAATTGTTCAGGTTACACAAGGTTACACATTGCATAATTCATCGCGTGCGTGCCAACAGGGAAGCTTCGAATTTCAACGAGAAATTTCGTGAAAAGTTCTTCAATCCGAAGTATAGAGACAGTGGCGTGTTCATTCAAAAATTTAATCCAATTCCATGAAACATAAAAAGTTTTTCGAGTTTGTTTGAATATTATATCAAACAGTATTAATTTTCATACAATATCAAAAGTTAAGTAACTAATTTTTCAATCACTATGACGTTACTTATAAACTCTTTACAGAAATGTTGTGAGCATTGCTCACATCTGTTTTTGTACGTGATTCATTTAATGATTTCAGTGAACGATTTCGTAGACAATAAGTCATTCTGATTCAAATTTCAATCATCCGAACTTTGTTGTCTGACACTAATTCATGGAAACGGGAGACGCTGTCAATGCGCGTGGGAGCGTTGCGCAAGACGCATCATTATCATCTAAACAGCTTGGGGATCAACGTCATTGCGAGGAATGCGGTTTCAGACGCGCTTGGAAATTATGTTATCGCGTCTACACGATCTGAAGACTTTATTCATCGTGAAATCACACCGGTATCGAGATAAAAAAAAACTTGCCTTGTCGCCCCATTCTCTGACTGCTCTTCCTTCCTACCAGCCGATCGTATAGAGACATTTTTAAATTTGGATTGTTTGTTTGAGGAAGTCCTCCAGTTTCCGGACTGCTATAAACGCTGTTGTGTCGATTTCGAGCGAAGAAACCACCCCCGCTGCTGTACGTCGTCGAGGAACTACGCACGGAACCCATCCTAGTGATCTGTCGTTGCAACCAATTCTTTCTTCGCTCCACTAATGGAGTATCGACGCTTTCCTATAATAAATATCACAAAATATAAATATAGTTGTCATATGATTGAAATGATATTAAATATTCTGCATAAAAGTCTTCTGTACAATTTTATAACAATAATTTTTAAATATGTTTATTTTTAATTTAAAAATATCTGTCATTAAGTATGTAATTAATAATTTTATTAAAACTGTTTCACGGTGTGCTGAGGGATCCAAGTTTATATGACGTGGACACTTACGTAATCCGCGTACATGTCGTCCTGGTGGGTCTTCCGATGCTGCACATGGTTGTGAAGCTGCGTGCCGAGTAGGACGTTCGCATATAAAGCGTCGCTCTCTTTGACCTTATAATGCTCCGCTGACCCCTTCGGTTCTTCTCGTCGGTACTGTTCGCTGGCGACAGTGTACGGTAAATCTTTCGGCACGACCTCGTCCCAATATTGATCTTTCAACAGTTCTGGATGCTCCTCGTGCATCTCATCCACGATCATGTATCCAGCCTGTAAAACGTGTCACTCGTACAATAAATATCGAACCTGTGACTCAAGGAATTCGAATTTTAATCCGGGTAGACGGAGAAAGTTGAGATTATACCTTGATGTGGCGATCTATCAGCCAGTTTAACTCGATGTCGTCGTCGTCTTCACCGAACGGATTGATCAACACCTCGGCGACCTTCAGCCATCCCACATAGAAGCAGAACTGAAACGGAAGATTGACAAATCGAATCAATCAATTTTTGCATAAATAAATAATCGTGTTTCTCAAGTTTGAAAAATTGATTTTCTTACCTGGAGTGCTGTGAAGAATGGGAAGTACATGTCCGGTACCTCGTATTTCCCGCCATCGGCGTCGGTGCGGTCGATAAACTGTCTACCGAGCAACGCAGAAAAGAAGTACGCGTACAGCGATAACGTGACTACCTGGAAAACGTAAATAACCGTTGCTCGAACTCGTTCGATTACTCCACTGACCACCACCGCAGTAAGAAGTGTACAGTACCAACAGTTCCCAGTGACGAGAGTAAAATTCGATTGTTTTTTAAATTAACGATAAAATAATGAGCGAACAACCGAAACAATAATTGTACTAAATGTATGCAAAGTTCATTTGACTTCGTGTAAAAGAAATAATTTTAAATATGATCTATAGACGAAAGAATTTTTGCCTTTTACTATCAATTTCACCCTTTTAGTAATGCACGGACAGGTTTGAAATCATATCAAGGTCTTCAAGAACGGTGCCTTTCTCATCGAAGGTCACCAGGAAACGGTGATTTACACGGACGCTTGTTATACGCGTAAAATAAAAATGTCATTTCCAGACGTCGATCAACGTTGTGGATATTCGAGGATACGAAAGAATCGAATTGCGTGTGAAATTGTTTCCGGTATATCGACGTGCGATGCCGAGATCGGTGCTCATTTGCCGTCCTTGACCATGCGATATGCTCTCTTGATCATCTACTGCCATCGATTATTCACGTTTGTATGTATATGTGCTTTTTTATACACGTTTTTTTTTTACAAACTCGAAGCCAAATGTCAGTATTTAAATCGGTTGTGTATGACTCGAACGCTTCTGTATTTGCATGCGCCAAGTAGACGCGACGGCTTTAAAAGAAGTGAAAACGAGTGTACGCGATTTACAAAACGAAAGACTGACATTTACGCGGTACTGTTTCGACACGAGAGCACGACGGAGAGAGAATAATTGCAACTTTGCTCTTCCTGAACATTCTCTGCTTCGTCACTTGACCAGCTAATTCGCGGCAATTTCACGAAACGTTCACCTCCTGAAATTTTCGTAATAAAACGTCTCTCCAACTGTAACGAATCGGTAGGTAAGACTAGAGAAGGTTTCAGAAATGCTCCCTCCGCGTTCCATTCCTCGCCGTGGAATTCGAATAATTTCCACGTTGATTAATAAGCGAACGCAAATCGCCGGCGAGCTCGATTAATTGGTATGTACAATTTATGCGAGGAGCGGTAGCAACGGGAATAAAAATCAGCCGTACTTCGCAGCGTCGATGACTAACAGCACGGCTTTACCCCATTGTATTCGACCGATCTAAATATAATCGATAATGAGATTCTAACGATCGAGATGCCTCGAAGGATGAAGGAACTAATCAATCTTCCGTACACCTGTCTGTGCAGATTTCTGAATGTCCCGTTCTGCGAGTACGCAATTCAATAAAAAAAATTCTACAGACATTTCTGAAAATACAGAGACATGCAATACTTCATTTTTCTTAAAATCGTGTATTTTCACAAAAACCGCTATTTTTCGGAAACAGTATGTGATAGAGCGTTTCTACTTCCGGATTCGTTTTTGGCATGAGAAACTCTAAAAAAATTACGTGTATAGTTGATATTGCGAAAAAAGATGTGTTATCTCTCGATTGTAGAGTGATGCAATTTCGTTCCATGAATGAACATGGTTTTTTCTTCGGCCATGTAAACTCGACCGTGACTGATTCGTTGCTCATCGCGCTTTTTAAACCCGTTGGTGCATACATTGTCAGAGGACGCGGATAGCTCTAAGACGTAATTTGTCAAAAGTCAACAAGTCGCAATCGCACGGCTATCGATCACGTAAATGGCTGTGTCTATCCAGGATTACGGCGCGAGTGGATATTTAGTAGCGCGAAAATAATGGCGTCCGACGATTAGGGACGTTAGCTTCATCAGCAATTATCGTTGCACAATGCATACACGGCGGCTAATTGCGAATACGAAACGTCGTTCCAAGAACGGATCCATTTTACGTCGCAACGAATCGGAGTCCTTCGAAGTGGATAAAGAACCGCGAGAACTGGCGTTAACATCGATCCTGGATTGAGTGAATGATTTTTCATAAGCGCGACCTCCGCGATTACGCATCGAGACTTTTATCGATGATACCGTGTCGCAACGTGCTGACGCACTTTCTAATGATGGCCATTTGCTGGATGAAAGCTCGTTAAGCTTCACGGAATTAACATAGGCGACGAACAGATATTAGCTTTTGTGTTAAAAAAAATACGACATCTTTCTATGAATCCAAATAGAAATGTACTGTGTGGCAAATCGGTTCCATAACGGAGGCACGTCACTGTTGGAACTTTCCCGGAAGGATAGGCCTATAGAATAGTCGGAGACACACGAGGAAGGTTGCATTGTGACAAATTAGTTGGATGAAGTATCAAGAGAAAATCTCACATTGTAAAGCTAAGAAGAAAATTATCAGGTGACTAGGAATGTCATGCATGTTCTTGCGTCTAATAAATTAAGCAGCAGATGAGTCACGTGTAATTGTTTTGAGGAAAGTCGCTTTGTTAAGATTGCATTTAGTGTGCACAGCTGTAAAACGATACGATTTGAGAAATAAATTAACAGTAATAACTTCGTGTACGACAAAATTTGTTTTTTAGCTCATCCTATCATGTGAACGTGGAAATGGTGCAAATGGAATTAGTGTGTAAGCATTAACTCTGTTTTTTGAAACAATTAAATTCATTATGATGTTAACATTCGCTTGCGTGATGGAAACTTTTAATTGCAAAATGAACAGAATTCTCAAATGCTCATACAAAAAATGATCAAAGTGGCAATTGAATGGTAATAAAAAATTGGGAAATGATGTATCAAATCATATATTATTTTGAACTCTGAATAATTAATTAAATATCCTCGAAAGTAACATTGTTTTCTCATGAACTCAATGAAAGTTACGCAAGCGTGCGCTTCACGCTGGCAGCACTATCATAATCAAGACGAAGACGTGTGTGAAGTGATGAGAATCAGAATGAAGACTTTTGAGGATATCTCTCAATGGCGGTTTACGTCGTCGACAATTATTCCGCTTCTTAACGATTCTTGAATGAGATTGAGAACGGAGTAATAGTGCCGTTGTTCGATTAAATCTCAACCTTTGTATTACTTGTCAACGAACGGGTTTCACACGGCAAGAATCGGTAAATGAAACTTGCTTTCCTCCGTAAACCGCATAAATTTTAAATACAGTCACATTTCCAAATACAAATTCATTCGCATGATACTAAAATTATTAAATGACAAAGAAATATTATTAGTAATCGTCTTAGCGATTTGTAAATTTGATCACAATGAGATTTGAAATTATTGCAGTTGCAAACTGAACGGAAATGTTGGTAGAAGTGGTCGGATGAACATAAATTAATTCGGGAAACAGAGACGCAACATCGACAGGTGTTCGGACACGGTTCATAGTTTGTAGAGTATCACGATACCCACCTGAGTGTAAACAAGAGGAACGCAAACAGTGTCGTAACCAATGAGCGCGCCAAGCCTCTTCCGGATGTCGCTCAGCTCGACGAGGAGGGTTTGCACTACTTGGTCGCTGGTTATCAGGGCTTCTCTCCTGGCCCTGTTGATGATGTTCGTCGCCCAGACGAGCGGCATCCAATACTTGGACATGGCCGCCTTCTTGTTCATCATCTCGAAGATTTTCTTCTCAGACTCCATCATCAGACCTGGAACGAAAGATAAAGCCGCTTGGTCACTTTTTGCTTATTATCAGACAACGGTTTCTGTGATTTATGAGAAAATTCAATGATCAGAAAATATAAACGTTGCATTTACAATTAGTATAATAAGAATATCAAATACTGAATGAATGTTGTATGAACTTTGTNGATAAGTAATATGATCAAGTATGTGTTCGTTTATTCCTAATTTTTGCCACCAGCGAGTATTAGTAGTGAATTAATAATTCTGATAAGTAATATGATCAAGTATGTGTTCGTTTATTCCTAATTTTTGCCACCAGCGAGTATTAGTAGTGAATTAATAATTCTGATAAGTAATATGATCAAGTATGTGTTCGTTTATTCCTAATTTTTGCCACCAGCGAGTATTAGTAGTGAATTAATAATTCTGATAAGTAATATGATCAAGTATGTGTTCGTTTATTCCTAATTTTTGCCACCAGCGAGTATTAGTAGTGAATTAATAATTCTGATAAGTAATATGATCAAGTATGTGTTCGTTTATTCCTAATTTTTGCCACCAGCGAGTATTAGTAGTGAATTAATAATTCTGATAAGTAATATGATCAAGTATGTGTTCGTTTATTCCTAATTTTTGCCACCAGCGAGTATTAGTAGTGAATTAATAATTCTGATAAGTAATATGATCAAGTATGTGTTCGTTTATTCCTAATTTTTGCCACCAGCGAGTATTAGTAGTGAATTAATAATTCTGATAAGTAATATGATCAAGTATGTGTTCGTTTATTCCTAATTTTTGCCACCAGCGAGTATTAGTAGTGAATTAATAATTCTGATAAGTAATATGATCAAGTATGTGTTCGTTTATTCCTAATTTTTGCCACCAGCGAGTATTAGTAGTGAATTAATAATTCTGATAAGTAATATGATCAAGTATGTGTTCGTTTATTCCTAATTTTTGCCACCAGCGAGTATTAGTAGTGAATTAATAATTCTGATAAGTAATATGATCAAGTATGTGTTCGTTTATTCCTAATTTTTGCCACCAGCGAGTATTAGTAGTGAATTAATAATTCTGATAAGTAATATGATCAAGTATGAGTTCGTTTATTCCTCATTTTTGCCACCAGCGAGTATTAGTAGTGAATTAATAATTCTGATAAGTAATATGATCAAGTATGTGTTCGTTTATTCCTGATTTTTGCCACCAGCGAGTATTAATAGGAACTTAGGCTCTTTAATTAAATGCAAACTTGAATGAATTTCTTGGAATACCTAATGTATATTTATCAAATTATAATTGTGAAGGATCACGTGACTGAAACCGATCCCACGTTGACTTTAGTTAAATTCACGTGCAGTTCGTTAATAGACGAACACGTATGCATACGTGCTGTGTAGCCGCGACTTTCGCGCGTGCATCCGCCGCTGCGTAGTCGTTTGCTCGTTACGTGAATGCAAATGCACATGAAACTTCAGCTAAGATTTTCGAATCTCGCGGCCGCGTCACGTGTACCGATGTCTCATACTTTAATCACGTAGGTAACGTCCCGCGGGACATGGCATTTGAATGTTAACACCGTTCTATTATCTCGAACGAATCGTCTATTAGTATACTCCGCACAAATTAACCTCGTAAAGTTCATTCATTAGAATATTATGTACGATCAGAGATATGGACATTCTCCTTTGTACCAGTCGCACATTACATAATACGTGTTACGTTGTCGATTTTATGTCAGCACAATTAAAATTCTGGTACATTTACGTAGCATTAGACATTTATGTGACAGAACGAAGAAATGACTTAATAACATGACTTGTTCTCATATATGTTTTTTCTAATTCATTTTTATTATTACTACTTTGTGTAAGAAACAGCTGATGCAAGAGAAGAAAGGATGGTTCATTATAGTCGATGAGACAACGATTATGCAATTATTTATACCTGGTCGAGCTTATAGACACGTGAAAAACAATGAATGTAACGATCGAGAATAAACTATTAGTCAGACAATCGTTTTGTTTAACGCCGAATAACCTGTCTATAAAACCGTGAAATATTGGCAGTGGATTTCCGAAAGAAAATCAGACGCCCGCTGGAAGAATGCTGAGGTTTGCTGGTTTCCGTTCACAATTCACATTACGTGTCGATTATGTAACTTCTGGCTGATATATCCGCAGATAGCGTTACAGGTACAATTAACGACGTTATAGAAACTTCCACGTGGCGAAACTGCTGTCCAAGTATTGAAAAAATGATGCTCGATCTTACAATCCGTATTTACTAAAAATCTACAAGCCCTGGTTTACTAAAAATAATATTGAAGAAGAACACATTGAAAATTAGAGAACACTTATTTTTTATATGCATTCTTGTCCACTTTCAAGTTAATGTAATAACAATTAAAACTTTCTATAGCGGCAGTACTAACTCTGTTAGAAAATAAAAGAATTTTTAACCACTGTGTTACGTGTTATAAATGTTTATCGCACTTTTTCACATTGCAAAACGAAGCCTGTGAGATAGTGGTTATGCCAAATTACAATAGCGTTTGAACGGCATATGGTGCAATTCAACGTCTAATGGCCTGTAGATTTCAATGCGTCGGCAATTAGTGAACGACCTCGAAATCAATATGCTTCTTAGCGACGCGCAACAAATAATGAGGGAAAAAATTGTGAGAAACCTTCTTTTATAAATAACAGTCGATTTCACAAGCAGTTACTTTCCATCAAATATGCGCTATTTAGATATGATACGGTAATCGAAATTACATTTGTTCTTTTTAAACAGAAGAAGTAAACAATATAAGTCGTGTTAATGAAGAACTGATTAAAATAAAATATTATGCATATTTAAAAATAAAGTATAATTTTATTTTCCCTTGCAATCGTCGTAGTATCCTGTCTTCTATTATTTTTATTAGGACTGTCTTGTTCTCCTTCGATCCAAGAGCATACAGCCATTTAAGTTCGTTCTGTGTTTGTGTATCCCATCGTATCGATACTCCTCGTATAAACGAGCGACAACATTTTTACGCGCGTTGTCATTTTAAACGACGCGTCGATAGCTGGACAATTGTCGTCGATCACGCGGCGTTTTGTATTTTATGTACACAAGACGAACGTTCGAGATTCTATCCGGGACTGATGGCTTCAAAGATCGGCCGGCCGTTTCGCAAAAAACGATCTGAAAAGTCACGACGCGAAAAGCGGTCGTAACTACGCTCGAACGGTGTCCGTTCGGGTAACGGGAATGCGGTAATTTCTCTCGAGGGGAATCTTTTTATTGTTAAAATAAAAACAAAAGAGTAGCGCAGTACATGTTGTCCTAATATAGAGATCTTTTTGCATTTCAGTATGTATTAGCTATTTCTTTCAAAATTGTTTCGATGCAATTCTTGTAATCTGTTTTATAATTCCACTTTATATATCTTTAATCTTTATATGTCTTTAATATATAATCACGATTGGAATGTTTAAAATATGTCATTTGAAAACAGTAGAGTCGTGTAAATGTTAAGGATGTATTGGCTATACAGNGTATATAGCCTATACATCCTTAAATAGAAAAAACAGTTTCGTAGGATCAAAGAAATGCTAGCCTCGACTCATAGTTTAATCACTGTGGCACACGTAAGTACCATTCGTGCGGGAGCAGGTAAGAGTAATAACCCTAATCGCAAAAAGCAAGGTGCGTAAACTGTTCTCGAAAGCAATATTCTACGTACGTAAGCAGCTACGTGCTTGACTACTTCTAGCGATAATTTTAGTGCCTAATCTTTCATTGACGATTAAGGGAATTATTAACGAGTTCGTTCGCATCGCTAATTCCTAATTGGTCGAACCCGAAGGCGAATCGAGTGAAATTATGACAGATCAATGCTATCGGGGCGTTCAGTTCTCGATGGAATAAACGCGATGCCTACGCGCCGCTGCCGCCGCGCTACCGGTTGAATCGATATGCAATCTGTTCTTTATTCGGTGTGCACGACCTTGATGCAATCGCATGGTCACATGGGTTCTATACAATGAGTTCGAGAATTTGTAACCGAGAGACTCGTGAGCCATAACTCATCGTGTGAGTCACGCCGAACCCACGAATACGGTATCGCCAATGTGACCGAAGTACTCACAGTTCGATTAATAATTACCGTTTGTTTTGTTTCGACACATTTACATTTTCGGAAGAAACCAATGCTCCTCGGAAGTGGTCGCCACGTACGAAGAATCTGTTACGGCGCGGCTTTCGCAATACTCGATTGATCGATAGCGTATCGTTTATGTCACTACCGCAATCGACTACTGCCAATTAGCAATAAAATTGATGGAACAGAGCCCGCAATTATCATCCTACGCAATCGATTCGGTGTGGTCGACGCGACGAGGGAAGGGAAATGGTTTTCTGGAAAAGGAAACGTGGAAACTTGGGAAACGGTCCGGTTTTTCCTGGGTAAAGGAAATATTTGACGTTCTGTGTTATCGGAACTCGGCCGCATTCGCACGTTCCACTTGACGATTTTCGTAGGAAGAAATACTTCAATGAAATAATCTTTTCAAAATAATGCATTTGTTGCCAATAAATTTTTTATACATTTTATATGTGCGATTAAAGAACAATGTGTATATGGTTGAATTCGATTGGAATAGAATTGTAACATTTATCTTGATAATAACTAATAAATAATTAACGACAGAAAGAAAAGCTACAATAGAACGAAATATTAATATTACAATTACTATAGTATTGTTAGCTATTTTCTTTGTCTCACCATAGTGTATCATAGTTTAATGTACACAGTGGAAGACCGACGGAAGAGTCGATGACACAATAACATGATGTGCAAATATCAAAAGAGAATCGGTTACTTCACACGATCGACACTTGCTAACAAGACGAAATCGACGTTAATTATGAAAGTGTTCGCGGCTTCTTGACGCGAGCAGTTTACACGTCAGGTATGTAAGTCAGTAACATGAATCGTGTACAATCATCGCGAATCGAATGTAAACGTTGCACTGTACACGCGTACAATTGTTATTAATGACACTATCGATCGACCAACGATGATAATAAAATCGACCAGCTTCGGTAAACATTGTTTCGTTACCATTTTAATCAAGTCAACGTATAGATAAGCGTGTAGCAATAACGTCGTTGTGAGGAATAGGAGTGAAACGGTTCGATTTTCAGAAACGATTATAGGCAGGCATTTCAGAAAATCACGTGAACGAGCAATTTCATTGGTCAGAATGGCTTCAAAGAAGAAGAAGAAGAAGAAGAAGAAGAAGAAGAAGAAGAAGAAGCTCTAGTACTCGTTACTGGAGGATGTTTACCTCTCGAAAATATCAGCTGAGGTGGAAGATAAAGCGGAGAGGGAGCGGTCCGAGCAGAACCACAACTCGGATGCACAACGGGCTCGAACGTGAAGAATGCTCTCTGGGGTCAATAAACGCGAGGATCCTTGCTCGGCTGGCAAGGTCGCCATTGAGGCAAAAAATCAACCATGTTCTTCGGCCTCTCCTTCTTCTCGTACCTTCTTCGTCCACCGCGCCAGACCGAGGCGACGCGGACGCTGAAAAGCAACGTTCAGGGAGAAACCAGTCCCTTAGTCCAGTTCCCGTACATACATGGATACCTCCACACACAGGAATGTATTCAAATAATGATGGATTACGTGGATATTTTTAAACCTTTGACAACCGATTTATTTCACAAAATCCTGCTGAAGGAATATTAATATTGTTGATGTGCTCAACAAATCATCTAATTTTTTTTTCAATCCATATGTTGAGTTTATGAAATTGTTCAAGAATTTACAAAATTTCTGCTCAATTCTGTTCTAGAATTGCTTAAAGACTTTAGATAGTTCGATAGATTCACTCGATGAGTAGTCATGTTTGTATTGCGAAACGATCTCCGAGTTAACGAAAGCCAAAGTCAGCCAATTGACAGTGAACTTCATAGGCTTTCTGGCCACGTGACATCGCGATACGCGTGTTTTTGGCGCGCATGTTTAGACACGCAGCCAAACACGCTGTCGTGGCGACGTTCGGCGCCAGTGAAACTGGACTGATTAGGAAATATCAACGCGTAATTAGAAGCGGGCGAGTTTAAATGATTGCGCGCACACGCGACCGCAGATGCGCCCTGGGTGTAAATAGAGAATCGGCTCGGCGAAGAGAAAATCGTATTGTCCACGCCCGGCCGAAGGCGTGTGACTATTTTGCAAACACGTGTATAGACAGCCGTGGTACCGTACATACCTTGCGAACGATTTCACTATCAGTCGTCGACACCTTGAGGTGAAGAAACGTGAATAGAAAGACTAGTTTCTATTCTTACTGAAAACAATTAATGCAAAATGATTTTGCATTCAATTTTTAATCATGATCTTGAAAAAGTAAATGAAAAATGATGAGAAAAGCAAATGATTCGAGATCATCTATCCTATGTTCTATAAAGATTGAGTCTTGGATTGTCTTTTAACTCTCGAGGTGTTGCAAGGATTCCTGTGTGCCTTATTTTACTCTCTCCATGCATTCCTCATGAGCGTAATGCTCTTAATGATTTCATACGTTTGCAAACAGCGGTAATGAATTGTATCGTCGTACTTAACTCAAGCAGTCTTTAGCGTAAATGTAAACCATTTGGAAGACTTTAATTTTAAATAACTATTCTATGACGTGTGAGATAATTTAGCGAGTAAGAAAACCAGGAATATTAATCATGTTTGGAGATACAGCCAATTTACACAGGCGCAAACTGTTTGAATTATTCAGTCATCGACGAGTTAATTAGTAGCGTTTCAGCCGAATGATCACGTGGCATCAGTACGTATCATCAAAAATAGAACTTGGAATTTGCAGCGAACTACATGACAATACGTAATGAATAAAATTCTTGACTTACAGGTAAATCATTAACAATATTGACAACAATATTAAATCCGTGGCATGTTTAATTATAAGCAACGAGTTATATTTCTACATTTCTCCTTGATTAAACTTTGTACAGAAAAGGTTCGACCTTACTCAAGGCCGACTTCTCCGAGAGAGTCAAAGTCGTCGCATATCCGGCATTTCAGCGACACCGACGTAAGTAGTCAAGCACCGACTTACGAACGTCTGTGTACAGTACGCTAGCGTGTTATAACTGTTTACGGAGAGGTCAAGGAAGCAAAACCAGTGGATTAGGGTGTTCCGTTAATTTTAGAACAGCGGATTGCAGTTTTTTCCTCTATTGCTCCACGGCTCTGGGGATAGGGATAGAGTTCGAGAATGCGTGTCGAATCAACCGGGAATGCTGAAGTTGCGCGTCGGTGCCTCCGTGACTTAGCGGACTTCCGTTTTCATTGAACAACCTCCAATTCGCGGCACTGCGCTTGTCGATTTTCCATGCAAGTCGCCGTCTTTTACGTTTAACGCTCGTAAATAATCGGACCCTGGATCTGGTGGCGCATACACTCTCCATGGGAGTAATTATTTTCTTGCTCATCGAACGGGCGCCAGATTGGTATGCGTAATAGCGGAGAAACTCTGTCGTCGGATGAATAATTTGCGCTAAATATAGGTAGCGCGTGCTCCGTATTACGGTCGACGGATGCAATCGGGCATGGTGCATATACGGGGTGGACCATATGAAAATATGCACCATGATCAATTAATATCTTGAAAACCAAATTATGCAGGGTGTCCCAGTATTACTGGTACAATCCTGGAGGGAATGATTGCACATGAGAAAAGAAAATTCGACCAACAATACTGAGACACCCTATACACTGTCTAAATAATTAATAAAATAAACAGCTTGAAGTACAAGGAAACTAAAGTATGCACAGAATATAAATGAAACTCTTACAGAATTATTAACATCAGAATGTATCTTTCATTTTTCCTTGTACCGATATTGAGATTTGACCCACCCAGTATATGGGAGCTGCGAAGATAGTGGCTAAGAAGAGGAAACGGGTTTTCGAGTTTCTTGTTCAGACGATCGCGGCCACAATGATGACAACGCCGATCGCGGGGATAATGATGATGATGTCTCGGTACAAGCTACCACCGCCATTCCCGCGAACCGAAGAAGCCGCGTCTATCTCGGCGAGCCTAGTTGCTGGTCTAGCCAATTACCACCTGTAGCCAAAGACAAATTATGGCTATCATTACCTGTGGCTATATTTAACATCGTCCGCATTCAGTATCTCGCCTGGCTGCTACCAATGGCAAGCCTTATAAATAGATTTCTGTTTCACAGTGAAATTCACAAGGTTTCAGATGAAATCAGATCGCAACACGGGCGTACAACTTTCTGCGATTACGTTCAATTGCCGAGCTTGAGTCGCAATTCTGATAAGACTCCAATCGGGATTGTTACGATGGAGAACGATGAAAACTGTTATAGGAACTCGATTACAGGCAAGGTCGTTAGGTGGTAGATGTAATCAACGTCCGCGATTAATAAAATGAGAGAATGTTCGATAACGCATCGGGGCAATGCAAGGCGCCACGTTAACGGTGAAACTGGTAACGGAGAGGCCGCGGTATTCGAAGAAGAAATTGGCAGATCTAAGAATCGCTCGAGACCCACCGTGGAAACCAAAGGAATCGGTGATTAGCTTATCGAATGACACGGTATCGGTACTCCAGATACGCTGTAATTATCAACTGGCCGTTTCAACTCGCTCGCGAGGAGAGAGAGATCGGCTCGAGATCGAAAGAAAAAACGACGACAATGAGGGCAGGTACAAGAAGCCTGTTGTAACGTCGGCTCTGGGAATAGATGGTAAACTACATGGTGCTGGTCTGGTCGCGTCGTCGGTTTCCTACCGCGAGCAAAACGACCGTCAGGCATGAGGGAAAAGGAAAAGGATGAGGAACTGGCGCCGGCGCTCCGCGTTTCTAAGCGGTCTTGACTCGCTTCTTGAAAATTACCCGGACGCACGTGAAAATTGCCTGGCGGCGCGAGCCGAGCTGTTCGATTTACGTCGCCGACCTAGCTCTCGAGAATCTCCTAACACCGACATTTCCAGATCACGGAATTGGTATATACAGTGGGTCAAGTTGAAAATCATCGATTCTCAATTTTATTTAAAAAGCATCTACCGTGTAAGTACGAGAATTGATTTATATGCAATATATTTCGTTTGAATAGCCTCGAGTAAACATTGATATACGTCACTAAAAGGTATTTTGATAAAAATTCTTGTTTATTAGTTAGATACATTTTTATTATAATGATATTTTATTCATATTACGGACAATTTCCTATGAAAAAGTAAAAGTGCTATTAGACGCTATGCAAGTGAATAGCACAGTCATTGAATATTTAAGTATGTAAAACCACCGTGGTTTTTTTGATAGAGATTTTCGTAGAACTCTTTACAGTTCTGACAGTCGCTGACGCCAAGACTTGCACGTTTTCCTTTATCAGTAGCCATCAGTAACGTAACATGCTAAAATTAAACAAGAGTCCCTCGTTCCTGGGAAAATTAGCGACTGGGTTTTTTTTTTTTGACAACACAGAGAATTAGCGATACTGGTGGCTGCGCTAATGAGAATCGGGGATTCTTTAGAAATATTTTTCGCCGACACCAGATTCCGTGTCAACGGGGATTTGCATCCGCGTCTTTCGCATGGTTCTGCGAGAATCAACGACCATAACGGTCTCGTCGCGATGCGACTGGTAAATAGAATCGTTTGCAAATTAACCGCTCTAAAATCAGCTCAGTGTGCACGTTTTACTGCTGTTACGCATAGAATACTCATGCGTACGAGAGAATCCGATTGTCTTTCCTTCAATGCATTTTCACTAAAACAGCACCGAGAGTTATAAATAGAACGCTGCAATATTTCGTGCTCCTCTATAAAATGGCAAGTAACCTTCCTAGGTTTCCATACGTCTTCATTAAACACCATTTATTTCCAAACGACGTTTGTGCAGAGATTTTTACAAACTATAGAATTAAGCAAGAAATACACAACGTGTGCGATGGTTGTTCAACGTCATAGCAATATTAACATATCGTTAAAAAAACAACCGAGAAAAGAGATACGGTTCTCCAGAAGGTTATAGAAAGTCCAATGTCCTTCCAGTTCCTCGTTCCTCAAGATCATGGCTGGGCGCTATGTTTTATTTACGCGACCATAAACATCGACGTAACCCCTCGAGAGGACGTAACATCGCAAAATCGCAATTAAATCCGGGTGTTACTAACCGGTACGCCCGGTATCAAGCGTCCATATCGACTTCCATTCCTGTTTGAAATATCGTCGCTTATTTTTTCCCTCTGTAAACGGAACGGCGGCGCGGCGTTGCATTCTCGCTGCATGAATTATTGATGGGGATCTCGCGCAACGATCCGCAGATGTTTTGTTGTTCGCGAGAGACAGGTTCGCCGTGGAACAGATTTGGATCGTCTTCTTTGGCCGATCGACGATCCCGTGCGCGTGTTCCCTTCGCGACCCGACGTGCGTGACGCTAACATGTTCACGTGTTCCAGCGGAGATAATTCCGCGGAAAGATCGTTTCTTACGGCCGATCCCGTCACTTCTTTCTCCGGCTATAGTCGACAGGGCGGCGTGCCTCATGTTCATGGAAGATTCGCGGAATCGGCGCCTGAAAAATGCGTGCTATTTCTAGTCGACGTGCTCATCCTCGCCGATTGACAAAAAGCCCGCAGGGATTCGCGTCTTTCTCTTGCATCCCGAGAAACGGGATTTCTTCCTGCCTGCCTCCTCGACACATGCGACAGTAAATACAATTGTGGAAATTGTCACAGATTCCATGGAAGTGATTCGAATTTTTCATAAAATTCTATTTCACAGTATTTTAATTTAATTGGTTGTGTTTCTTTTATATGAAAATTAAAACTTCATTGTAGTTTGGTTGTAAAAAAATAGATGCATTTTATGTGCACAGAGAACGATTATATTCATGAAACAATTTAATTACGATTTTAAATACGAATTCGTAAACGGCGCTCATTATTGTAGTCCGCAGAATTGTATGCAGTTGCGCACGCATCCTTGCCGGTAGTTAAACAATATGGCGGATTGTGTATGAATGTGCGTCATACGTCTTTTGTTTTAGCCGATAGAATGTGATATTTTTGTGTTTCTCTACTAAGTTCTCGTAATATTTCGAGTAATTTCCTTTCGTGAAGCATCACTGTATAAGGAAACACATTAGCTTCCAGTAATTTTCGAATTATCAGTGTATTTAACTCTAACCAAAGTGTGTACCGTGTACGTGTTTGCGACTCAACAAGTGATCATCAAAGAATGGATAATTTTTTATATACATACAACGAGCAGGTAAATGTGATTTCATATAACAAACAAAGAACACGCGAGAAATAAAATGTATCAAAGACAATGTGTGTAATTATAATATTCTTCTTCAGCTGTTAACACAACCTGACTTCCCATTATTCACGAAATCGTGCAGTAGACGATGGCTAAGATCGAGTGTCAACGAGCATCAAGAGTAAGTAGTTCAATTTTACGATAGCTTGCATGATGGAGCTTTGAAATTTTGTAATTGGCATGTGAAATTTCATTTTTGTCTTATTTCTTTGGTAACAAGGACTGAACGTTAACAATACTTTCTTTTGCCATTCTCAAATATTGAAGGAAAGTGCCAAAATAACATCTGAGAGTTGTAGTAATAATGGCATTAGCATCTTGACACGTGCTGTAAAACTAGGCAATCGTTTGAAGGTTATATATGACACATATCTAAATTTCGATTGAATAACGGTTCCGTATTGCAAATGCAGCACCGTTTATCATACAATGGATCCATACGAATTGCTTATCGATGCTTAATTGGGATTCCTTATGGATTGTCAAAAATCTTCGGGGTCCTCTCGTTTTGGAAAGGATTCGCGCGCATCTGTCGTTAAATCGGCCTTGTTACCATAAGCAGCGCTTAATTGTGTAGGAACTGGCATGCGAGTTAATTGGCGATAAGTCCTTGAAATGGCGATAGTCGGGAAGGAAACATAACAAACTTTATTGCTTCCAAACAGTATTTCGCAAAAATCTCCTAATCCGCTTACCGGATTAAAAATTATCATTCATCGATCTTCGTCAATCGTATCCGTTTAGCTGACAGTCGATGAGTTGATGCAAATGTGATTAAAACGTTTAGCAACAAATGAGATAAAATCCTTCACGTAGAAAGCGAAGCAATTTAATGAAGCGTGTCAGAAATAATTTTACGTAACTATGGAGTCAAATGTTATAACTGTTAAAAAAACAGCCTTAGGTGGATTATAGATTTCGTCGCTTGTGTGTGTTTCCGACGATATTTACGGATTCGACAGGAAACGTTTTACATATTAACTTCCTTAACATAACACTTCCGTAACTCTTGATCAAGTTCGTAAATAACTCGTAACTTGTGGAACGAGATCGTTTAGTCGCTTAGACTTTTTCTCTCGTCACGTGACGATAATTAAGGTCCATGATAAAAAATAGGAAAAAATCTGAGTAGTAATTCACTTACCAACATCTACGATGTGCTGAAGCGTTGGGAATCGTCTCTTTACTCGTAACGAAATCCTCTGCAGAGTGATGACGTACGCGAGAACCGCGTATCTTACGATGTTTCTCCTCATCAGCCTGCCTCTCTCATCCTGCAATGTGAAAACGTTTCAAAATTATCATCCCGAAGAAAAGCTTTCTATATGTTCATCATATATACAGTCAGTGGCTAAGATCGAGTGTCAACGAGCATCAAGAGTAAGTAGTTCAATTTTACGATAGCTTGCATGATGGAGCTTTGAAATTTTGTAATTGGCATGTGAAATTTCATTTTTGTCTTATTTCTTTGGTAACAAGGACTGAACGTTAACAATACTTTCTTTTGCCATTCTCAAATATTGAAGGAAAGTGCCAAAATAACATCTGAGAGTTGTAGTAATAATGGCATTAGCATCTTGACACGTGCTGTAAAACTAGGCAATCGTTTGAAGGTTATATATGACACATATCTAAATTTCGATTGAATAACGGTTCCGTATTGCAAATGCAGCACCGTTTATCATACAATGGATCCATACGAATTGCTTATCGATGCTTAATTGGGATTCCTTATGGATTGTCAAAAATCTTCGGGGTCCTCTCGTTTTGGAAAGGATTCGCGCGCATCTGTCGTTAAATCGGCCTTGTTACCATAAGCAGCGCTTAATTGTGTAGGAACTGGCATGCGAGTTAATTGGCGATAAGTCCTTGAAATGGCGATAGTCGGGAAGGAAACATAACAAACTTTATTGCTTCCAAACAGTATTTCGCAAAAATCTCCTAATCCGCTTACCGGATTAAAAATTATCATTCATCGATCTTCGTCAATCGTATCCGTTTAGCTGACAGTCGATGAGTTGATGCAAATGTGATTAAAACGTTTAGCAACAAATGAGATAAAATCCTTCACGTAGAAAGCGAAGCAATTTAATGAAGCGTGTCAGAAATAATTTTACGTAACTATGGAGTCAAATGTTATAACTGTTAAAAAAACAGCCTTAGGTGGATTATAGATTTCGTCGCTTGTGTGTGTTTCCGACGATATTTACGGATTCGACAGGAAACGTTTTACATATTAACTTCCTTAACATAACACTTCCGTAACTCTTGATCAAGTTCGTAAATAACTCGTAACTTGTGGAACGAGATCGTTTAGTCGCTTAGACTTTTTCTCTCGTCACGTGACGATAATTAAGGTCCATGATAAAAAATAGGAAAAAATCTGAGTAGTAATTCACTTACCAACATCTACGATGTGCTGAAGCGTTGGGAATCGTCTCTTTACTCGTAACGAAATCCTCTGCAGAGTGATGACGTACGCGAGAACCGCGTATCTTACGATGTTTCTCCTCATCAGCCTGCCTCTCTCATCCTGCAATGTGAAAACGTTTCAAAATTATCATCCCGAAGAAAAGCTTTCTATATGTTCATCATATATACAGTCAGTAGCAAGAGTATTAGCATCTTAAATACAAAATTTTTAATCTTGCTTAACGTTAACAATCTACTCGTGGGTTCACTAATTGTATTACAAAATATTTTGAGAAAGATACAAATATGAATCGTTGTGTTAAATTTTCAATGTACACAGATTAAGGAAATCAGCAGCAGGGAATTAGAAAGAAGTCGATATCATCAGAATTCGTTTCCGATTGCACCGAATGCTGGACACGTTCCCAATGCCTTGTACACACTTTCCCCTGATTCTCTTGGCCCGTGGTCGCGAATCCTCGCCAATTTCGTGCCGATTCCAATATTAATAGGAGAAAAACTCCACGGTGGCGCCTGCCGGCTATTTTTCCTTTCGTTTCTGGCCTACGACGCGCGTGCATTTTATAATCGGCTGCTCGTTTTGTAATCAACGGCCGCAACGGTGAACGATCGTTCGCAGTCTGCACTCCGAATGTCAATTCGAGCTCGGAAATCGGTAGCCAACGATTCCTGGATCGGAAAATTTCCACGCGCGATGGAAGAAAAAAAAAGCAATTGTCACCGTTAAACGGTTTTCGTGACGCGATACGATCGGTCTTCTCGCGTAGCCGCGGTGACTCGTTGCCAATCGGTGTTGGTAATCGTGTCGGTAATCGTTAATTGACTAGCCGAGCGATTCGTTACGTATGTAGAGCACGACGAGATTCAGATGAAGCGTTTTGTAGATCGAGGCACGTCTTATCCTTTCGATATAATGTATGCAACCACTGAAGAAAGTTTGTCGAAACCAAAATTTTTTCGAGGCTAATAACACGTGGGCGTATAGTGAGAGTAAAGAGACTTACGTTAATTCAGCAAACTTTATATAATAATAATAATTTATTTATTCAGCAAACTTTGTATATTGCACAAATCAAGTATTCAGCTACAATAATTAACATCAAATAATTCAAATGTTTATGCAAATAGATATATTTTGATTATATACAAACTGTAATAGTTATGTTTCTGATCTATACATGATCATCCTTTACTCTCACTGTATGTGCTAATTGATAATGATCCGAACCATAATTTGAACGAAGAAAGTTGAATGCCGTGAACCGTGTCTTGGCATTCTATTGTAAGAGGAAACGGTAGGTTCGCTATTGATTAATTAATTACCGCTACATAGCGTGTTCCGCCTAAAGTTACGACATTAGCTCATTTGCACTTTTAACGCTCGAATTACACTTTCTTAGGATTTACGAAATATAGTTACATGTTGGTGTACGATTAAATGCACAATCAACAAAACTCTTCGTAACGATTTTTAATTATATCGTGAAACGAACGCTTTGAACAATGTGCAATTAAGAAAATTTAATGAATGAATATCTAAAACATTTGAACGTCTTCAATACTTGAAACCTATAAGATTTTGTACATGACTATACTAGTGTAATAAGAAATTCACTTTTTAAGACTATCCTCGTTCTCAACGTCTTTTGGTGTCGCTTGTACGAATAGGCGAAAAAATGGGGTTACGCTACGAGTCTCCTTTCTTCAACGATTCACAGTTATAGACTAATTAGTTTCACCTTCGTACGGGTTCTTCGCATTCTTCGCCCGGAGCGATGCTACGCTCAGTCTATCTGTTCAGGCATTTGAAACTCGCTTTTCAACACATTTTTCGTACGGGTTCTTCGCAACCGAAAAATTTTTAAATTATATCTTCTAACATCCACATTTATTAAATCTTTGTATTTAATCATTTCTTGATTCAGATCTAATATAAAATATATCTTTAAATAAATTCAGATGCAATTACTTATCGAATAATAGTAATGAAGAATCTTATTGGTTTCTTGTTCTCATAATGAAGTCCAGTTCTCTCTTTTTCCAATTTTGCCTGCTCAGAGCATCTCCTCTTTGCAGTACCGCGAGTTCACATCGTCGCGCGTGTAAGAATGCACGATTAGCAGTTTGGAAAGGATCCTCGCGAGGGAGAAGGTGGAAGTCAAGGCATCCTCCTCACCTCGGGCCCTGAATTCCAATTAGATTTCAATGAAAGGCACAGCCCAGAAGCTCGTGCTGCCCACTCTCTTAGCTGCTCATTCACAAATCCGATAGTTCGCGTTACGTGACTACACGACAACCGCGGACTCTCTGCAATGTACATACATATGCATACCTAGAAAACTACATACATATATACGGTCCCGTTCCTTTACCTGGAGACCTTGTCTCACGCCGCGTGCAGAAATTCGCGCGGACGCTATTGTTTCATACGTTCGAACTATCCACGTGCAACTTTCTCGCCCGGGACATGAAAATCAGAACCTTCGACCGTATTATGCTTGTCAAATGGGCGCGTGTAATTGCTGTTTCACAGTCGAAACCTAACGTTCGAAGCACGTAACGAAGAGAACGCGACTGGAGAGTAGTATGTTATGGGAAGAAGCACAAGGAAGCAAATACTTGGCTACGCGATCGACTCTTTAATCGGTACATTAAAATCTTTTTCATCATTGAATCCATTATCTGACTATTCTAATATTTTATGCGAGAAAATTGATATAATATTTCTTCGGCGTATATACAAGATGAGGTACATAGAATTCATGCTCAATAAAATCGGACAAATTCTGTATATTATTTAAAGGTATATATTTTACGTCTAACTCTCACTGCAAGCGTTACGTTTAATCGCTCCGCTATGCAATACCGGTAGCGATCGTCTTGCTTGGTTTACAGCTAGCTCGTTCACTAGGTTCAGGTGATATATCCGTTCGGATTTTACGGAGCGTTAACGGCGGCGATGCAGACCGCGGGTGTGCACAACGCGTAGGTTCGTCCTTCTTTCTCGCCACGATACACGTTGCACTTTCACTTCGACGACGTGTCATTGACCACACAGCTGAAGGATCGTTCCGACGAATTCGAAGCTCTCCCTTCGGTTTCGTCGAACCGATTTTGAAAATATCTACCGCGCCGGGGCGAGTAGAAACGTCGTTAGATAACTGTTAAGTAATACGACAGTGACGAATCGCATTTCGGAGTGACCCCCCGGTACGTAGAAGCGAACTTTCGTTATCGGTTCGGACGAATCGATCGGAGAAAGTAACGATAATGGATGGGGATTTATGTTCTCGCGCACTCGTGTCAGAAGTTCGAATCGAGTCCTCGACCCCGAACGACCGAGTCCATCACGATCCGACTGTCCGTTAGACAGACGTAATAGGAGCGGGAAGATTCGCTCGTCTGCCAATTATGGGATGATCGGTTTACGCATTTTTTTCGCTCTTGGGCGTGGCGTGACTCCGAGAGCTCTGGCACCTACTTGGGTTAACGACACCGAAACGTGTCACGGCAATTCATTAGCGTAATGAGACAAACGCAGCGACCGCTGCTGCTATGCAAGGATGTCTACGCTTATCGTCTGCGCTCTTTTGAGCTGACTCGATTATTGCAAAGTCTGTAAAGGAGACCCACAGTTTAAAATAATAGTTTGATCTTGTATTAGGCAGAGGCTAATATATTCTAAAGACACTTTTCATACTCTAAGTGTTTTTCGAATTGTGATAATGAATTGAAAAATTGTTCATGAAGATAAGGAGAATAAATAAATTTCATACTATTATTGTCACGCTATTTGAATGACGAGAATAAAACTTGAAGCATTGAAAAGTTAGTCTATTCACTACACGTGTCAACTGGACATATACTGTTGAATATCAGCTTGCTAGAATATTGATGTGTGTATTTCAATAGTAATTCTTTTTATGTGACCAATCCTTGTGAATATGTATATTTAAGACTTCTTTACTCGTCACATTCAACTTTGGACGTTTCCCGTTATGTCATAGTAGATGGTATAATATTTGTACGTTTAGTTATAACATTCTTCTGATCTCTGTACTTACGTTACCGGGAATAGCTGCGCTGATAAATAGAGCCAAGTTGTCCGGCCAGGGTAATAATTTGTATTGCTCCCACCATCGTTTCACAACCAGACTCACGTAAAATCCCAGAACGAACGACATCGGTATCGATTCACTGGAGTTCCCGAAATAATATCGGATCTTTTCGAATATTCTGTAACAAACAACGTAACAAATCTTTATTGAACGTACCTTTGGATTATTTCTTCTACCAAATGGTCTTTAGTTACAATAATACTTCGAGTTGGCTAAGTAGTAATACAATTTGGAAATGTAGTGGAGGAATAATATTTGTAATCGAATATGGAAGTTCATTCGTTTAGGAAATACTGGTATCTATTTTAAATTATTACTCCTTCCAGTAGTTTTACATATAAGAAAAGGAAAAACAAAATTATCATCATTTCCAGATTATTTGTATATAAGAAATTATGTTGTAAATAAGAGTTCTATTTTTGCACTGCAATTTGTTATAAGTTCGCGTTTGAAATATACATATATTTAGTTGTGAGTGTATCATGCGTAGAATTCTCGCAATGACTCGACTATAAGTAGAGCAAGGTTGAGGTGATACCGTCACTTGGCGAGAAACACCACTGCCTGTTTTACGTATCGTTAACGTTTAAATACTTAGTTATTCCACTAAGATTTCATATTTGTCTTAAATCTCTTAAAATATGGTGAATGGATAATCTGTGAAAGATCCTAATTTGTATCTTTATAGATTTACGTTCATTATTAATATTCGTGATTAATACCGAGTCGTTTAATTTCCATTAAGATTTAATATCTATCTTAAATCTTTGAAATTAATTCTCAAGTCAATCTGTGTCAGAGATTCCATGGTCAATTGTGAATGTGCACATTAGGGTTTGCTGATATTTAACTTTTGCTATAGGTATATATTTTCAAACATTGATGAGATGGGTGAATGAGCTGTGAGAGATCCTAATGTGTATCTTGGGGTTAATGTTCCTTTATAGATTTACATTCATTAATTCGTGATTAGTACCCCGTCGTTTAATTTCCATTAAGATTTAATATCTACCTTAAATCTCTTAAATTAATTCTCAAATCAATCTATGTCGGAGATTCCATGGTCAATTGTGAATGTGCTATGTAGGATTTGCTGATATTTGATTTTTGCTTTATGTTTGAAAAATTGATAAGATGGATGAATGAATAAGCTGTGAAAGATCCTAATTTGTATTTTGGGGTTAATATCCTTTTATAGATTTACGTTCATTTGTGATTAATACCCCATCGAAATTTACTCGTGTATTATATCTGGAAGGGTAGTAAACGAAAGACAAGATAGTATATAAGAAACAGTGATACGCACTTTTTTATCAACTTTAGTTTATCTCGAGGAGAGTTAGATCGCCGAGCATTAATATTAACAATCCTATTAAAGTGGAAAAATTTATAGCTTGAAGTCCGTGAAATATACGATCGAGAGGATCTTTATTCTCCCGTTAGGCGAATCCATCGTATGATTGTTCGGGCCCTAAGTCCGGCGTGGCGCGGCCAGCCGGGCCCTACGCTTCTAAATTTAGAACAGGCGAATCGAAGCGGTTCGGAGGATGGATGGGCCTTCTTAACATCCCATAGCCGCCTCGGTTCTTCTTTATTCACTCGTTTCCCTTGTCATTTTTTTTTTTATTTCGATATAAATAACAAGTTACATTTTTATACGTTTTTTAATACCGGCCTCGGGACGGTGAGCTCCAAGCGCATTCCGCGGCGCATTGTACAAACGGGTACATCTTTCTCAGAACGAGCAATCTTATTTACGGTATCCGGGATTTAATCGCGTGCGATACACTTGCGGTATATCTGGAACAGGAACGTGAAATATCTTCCCTCGCGGGCAATATTTTCCACGGACGATCGTTATGACACGTTTAGAGCCACGGCCGCGTCGGGTAAACTTCCTGGGACCGCTAGAAGACGCCTTCGACTACGAGGCGATCACGGACCGAAGTCCTCTTTAAATTAATAGATAGTGCGAGTCATAATCATGGAAACTGACTTTTATGCCTACAGTTAATAGCCGTTCGCATTATCGAGCTTCCTTGAGGGCTTATCGTAGCCGCAAAACTCAGTTCAAGGAGAAAACGGTCGTAAAGCATAAAGTGAGGAAGGAATAATTAATTGTGTGGATATGAACAATGTGAATTACAATAAAATTATTAAAACTTTTACTAATAATTTATGAAATGTATTATGCAAATGGGAAATGAGAAATAGAAGAAAGATAATTATTGTCATTCAGCGCTCACTTTATTCTGCTTTTAACAAAGTAAAGCAGCTAAGAAAGATATTTTGTCCTCTGTCATAAAATCAATGACACTTTACTAATTAGACGAAAAATCACGCGAAAAGAAAGGATGACTAATTTTATTTTCATCGATACGTCTTAA
The DNA here is from genome assembly GCF_001652005.2 of Ceratina calcarata. Lineage (NCBI taxonomy): Eukaryota > Metazoa > Arthropoda > Insecta > Hymenoptera > Apidae > Ceratina > Ceratina calcarata. The sequence goes on along the minus strand of NW_017168485.1, from coordinate 31,570 downwards.
TTTCAAGGAACATTTCCAACCTTTTAAGGCTTCGACCTTCGGGAAACTCGCGTAGGAATCTCCACCGCAGGAGGATATTGAAATGAACGTATTCATGTACTCACTCCCGCTGTTGCTCGTTCAGCGCGTATCGATATGTAAAATTGATGACGTAGTAGACGAACAGGTACGCCAACAGTTCCCGCCAGATTAGCTTGTAAACGGAACCCCGCCATCTGCGAAAAAAATAAAAACGTTCGGTGAGAATCAAGCCATTAGTTATTAAAATATGGACATCATTTTTTTTCATATAACGTAGGGACAGTTTCTAGTCAACCGCAATAATATGTAGAAACCTGTACTTCTTCATATTCCTTTAATTAATTCGCTAGTTAAATTCGAAGATATTTTGTGGTAGCGACGATATTTCCTGTCTGTTTCTGAAAGACATAATTTAATGCAATTTAGAATATTCTGCAACGTGGCATTTGGCTCGTGTTCAGGGTTCAATGATTTCGATGGGTCGTGTAACGTTTAATAAACCCGATGATTCGGCAATTTCGTGGCTGAAAGAAGCACGCGTGGAACGTGGCCCGTTTTAATAAAAAAAATTACCCAGTATAATGGGACGAAATTAGTTATTTCTCGAGAGTCAGCGATACCCTGTTAAAGATGATGTAGAAAGAATAAAGTAGTAATATCTAGGATATTTTAATCATTTTATAGTATTCTTATCTTAATGTCTTATTAGAAGGCTTAACGATATCTTTATAGTGAAATATATAAGTCAAGGAGTATTGAAACATAAAGATTCAACTTTATTTGGGACCTGGTGGATATGTGTCAGGGTTAGACCAAATTTTACGATCTTCGAGTACTTTGAATTCACAATTTCGTTTCGAAACACATCCGTTTGGTCCTAGTTGATTATGCACGTTGCAAGTGCACGCTCCTTTATTGTAATTCGTACATTTTATGGCGGTGTTAAACGTTCCTGGGAACGTCGCGTCGCGTCGTTGAGAGATGTAATTGCGGCACGTTGAAATAATCGAAGGACGATCGCACGCGAAGGTTTCGTCAATACCAATGCGCGAAGCGACAATGACTTTAAATTCAAATCCCGCAACTGTAGATACTGTAGATAGTACGACGAAACGTAGTGCAAACGAGGCCAAAGTGAAAAGCTATCGACGGCAATGTTGCTATACATATCAACATTGTTCGGACGTGGGCCATGTGCAAATTCGTTGCTGTTTTATTTTATTGAAGTTGAAACAGAAATTAGTTGATTATCTCTCAGGAGTTCCTGTTTTAGGGTAGATAAGGTATTTCCTTGTTCAGATAACAAATAATGTGCCATTTTTCATTACCATGAGATTAAAAATTCGATAAATCATACATTGATAACTGATGAATTGTATTTCACAAAGGAATATTGTTTACTGGTATTGAAACGTCCGTAGTGAAAGAAAAGTATGAAAACCCATCTCGGATATCCGGTACATTGAAAGCAATTTACCCTAATGTATTCACAAGCGTAACGAGCGACAGCTAATGTCCGATCGTTCTTTTCTAACTGATCTTTCATATTATGAATTGAGTTTACAGGAATTCATTCTTAGAGAGCTTAATTACGTCTTTTTCCTTATAAATAACTTTCTACATAATTTTACGACTCATCAAAACATTATGTAATTACTTAGAAGTCTAAGGACCAGTGTGCCAGATTCATTTGGCATAATTAGTGCCCTATGCAAATTTTATTCATGTCGAATCGATGACTTATGAATTTGTTCAAAAATTTCTTAACGCATGACGTCCATAGGCAAATCAAATTCTTCGAAGACGTGTCTATTGGTGTCGAAATCTTCTCTGGTTTAGCTCATGTTAAACGGCTTGGAAACGTTAGCGTGAAAAAAAAATCTGCTGGAAATGAGTGAAAGTATAGCGGTATATTTTATATCCTTTCGAGTATGAATACCCCGAATTCCAACGTTCCCAAACACGTTTCGAAACATTATAAACAATACTGACACGCAGCTGACAAAATGCGTCACAGTGAGAGTCAAAAGTGAGTGGAATACTTGGAAGGTACAATTAAGTATAAATCTAAAATGATGATGAATGAAAAATAATATTAAGTATAAAGTAATAAAATGGGAATTAATTGCAAATGTTTAGTACATTAAAATAGAACGTCGTATGGCAATATAAAATTGATTTCATAGAACAATTTCATGATTATTTAAATCCAATTTGACGAGGATAATAAAAAGGATGTAGGCAGTATGAAAATATTATATAAACTTTTGTTATTTGCTGCGTTGTTGATTAAGACGACTGTCAGCCAGTGTCTTATGCAGTCTATGGTTTTTCAATAATTTGCGTCGATAATTTCGACGTTCGTGCGAAGCTGCGACGAAACTGTTGCGCAATCGACGTGCAAAGACACTTGGTTGCTAAACGAGAAAAACCGCGACGTCTACGAATATCGAGTTATTCTTTTATTTGTATGTCAGTGGGTCATGGTAGAGAAGCATTGTCCCACACCATTCATATGATGCGCGGCCACACGCCCGTGAAAACCCCCACGTGTAATACCAATGCGTACGGTTGCACGCGTCCATTCCATGTAGGCACATAAGTACATTTACAAATATTTGGATAATTCTTACGTATTCACCAAACATCATCGTTTGTAAGCTTGCTGATCTCGGTATTTCTAGTTTTTGTCATCATTCTGCAAGCTTGTTGAATATCTTATATGAGTAGATTTTCATATAATGTGACTTATCAATTGAGATTAAAAAAAATATAAATTCACATATTTGTTGTAAATATTTCCCCAAAACTTATTTTGCTACGCTATTTGTTAACTATAACTAAGGAGTTATGAACGATAATCCGCGAATAACGCCAGCATCCAAGCGCTTACGTCGCGCACTGATCTACGGTGATATTTACGACTGTTATCAGTAACGCGAGGTACCTTCGCGGCTGATGTACGGACATTTATTCGTGCGGTTAATAACGTGTGAAGGCAGTAAACAAGTTTTATTAAAGGCCCCAACGACCGATTCATCCGACGAAGAAGCGATAATACGGCAATCAACTTGTTTTTTCGCCAACCAATACTCAGATTTAATTTATTTTCCTCCTTCGCTCCTCTCGAACGCCGCGGAAACATCGCGTCGTAACTTAACGAATGGGAGAAAAATTGTTTCGTCCTGATAAATATCACAGGTTCGTGTAATGATTAGGCAAATTGGTTTCGTGCAAATCATTGGTTGAACAAAAAAATCGCTTCCGGTGTATCCGTTGGCTCGTGTCGATCAAGATTTATGAGAGCCGAGGAGCCGCTTCGGTCGAACGATTGATTTATGAAATAATACGTAATGATGTACAAGGATGAGGGTAATTAAGCGGACGACCCGACGGCGCTGCATAGTTAATCCGAGATAATGTTTTGTACATTGCATCATCTACGAACAACGATTTACGTGAATTTGTACGTCGCCTGTCCGCGTCGTTCCGTTCACAAGCGAGAACAGCGCGTGTCATTACTTAAGACGTTTTCCGTACCCGTGTCGTTCGCATAATTCTCTGCAAATCAAACAATGACTTCGCGTGACCAAGAAAAATGCTAGCGTCGGTGGAAGAAATAATGTTGCATACATAGCATTAATAAATCTTCAATTTGTGCGTAACTTTAAAATGAAATTGAAGTATGTGTGCGGTTGCGTCGCATCAGGAAATTAAGACGAGTTAAGCTAAAGAGAGGCAAATTAAATTGAAGAAGTAAGAAATAGAGGGAAACAATCGAAATGATTGAACGCGTTTTACTTGCTGGGGAATAAATTCAGATTCTCTGTCTGCTCCGGTCGTCTTTTATCGACGTCTGGTGATTCTCCACCGATGGAGGTACAAGAAGACGTTGACGCAGGTCGTAAAGATTGACGTTCGAGGAGCGCAGTTAATGACGTATTATGCAACGGCCAGCAGAAAATGTGCTCAGCATCATCGAGTGAATGAGCGTAGACCATGATGTATTGGATAAGGAAACAATTTCTATGACAAGAATGTCGTCTCTCTAGACGTAAATACCCTTTTAGTATCTTCATCTTAATTATGTGGAACAAAGATATATGGAAGAAATTTATTACGTTTAATTGCGTTACAAACTGTAGAGAAAGTAGATTTTTATTTATCAGAGTATAAGCGTGTAATCAACTGATAAGCTCGGTATTATACAAAATGCATAAGAAATATTCGTTAATAAAATTAACAGGCAACAAGAATAATCGCACAGAAAATTTGTATATTATTTTGTATGTAAAAAATATGAATAAGTCTCTTCCTTATTACGTACTTCCGTATATGGGTTTTAGTTTGAATTTTTAAAAGACAGTTTCTAATTAGCCTATTAGGTGTTCTCTATTGATGAAAAATTGTTTAGTAACCGTAATTAGGCAAAATTGAATCGCCGATAATATCAGTGTTAAAGATGAAAGCATCCAATTTCTAAATGCTCGAACCAGGAAATTCGTCTATAATTATCAAGCAATTTTCGAGTGTGTTTAATATTATAATACCGGTGGTAGACAGCGGGAGACGCGTAGGAAGTGACTGGTGCGCTATAACTGCTTTCGTATCACCGCGGAATGTTAAATATTGCTGAAACGTGAGTCACACCGTCGCGTTGCTCCGCTAACTACACGACAGTGCTCTAGCATTGCTAATCAGAAGCCGATTATTTATCGTCGTACTGCCACGTTCCCGATCTCGTTCTGCGATTATGTTTCGTGAAACAATCTGGGTTTTCAACTCTTGCCTCTGATTTATTAGTACATCTGCAAAAGATGGAATATTGCAATTCTTTAATTGGGAGCCTTGAATAAATTCAATTTTAATGTGAATGATTGTCAGTGAACTCTGTATACTGTATTCGCTGGTAGGCTTTTAGAGATTCATGGATTAAGGATCGCCGATCTAGATTCCAGATCACAATCTCCACAGCTGTGGCAGCGAGCGGCGATCCCTCTTTTCCTCGCAACACGCGCCGGTAATAAACTTAGGTTAATTTACGAGACTGGTATTATGTGTACATGCATATTTCGTCGTTTCGCGTGGAACAACGAAACAGCTGCGCTTACGTAGCGCGGTTTAAACGTGGCCATTCCGGGTTACGAAATAATTGCACGCGAACATCATCTTGGAAATGCAACAAGGAAAACCTCTCGTCTTCCATTTCGCGATTGATTTCCCCGCACGCGTTTGATTCTCCTCGATTCGTTTCCAAATGGCATTTCCTTATCGTGGTTACAGCGATAGGCGTCTTTTATTACCGATTCACAGAAACTCGTAGTCGTTCTTGATACAAAGTCGTGTGTTCTTACGCGATTAGAAATGTTCTCTTTCTATGCATGCGTAAATAAGAAGATATAATTTTTATTATATATCACAAGAAATGGAGTTCATCTAATTTTAATTAATTAATTGATTTATTTAATTAAATAGTTATGAAGTGAAGACATCAAATATCACTTTTACCATTCTTGCGTCTTTCATTTTAATAACATTCGGTGTTCGTATAAAAAATTATACAAAATCTTCAAGTCGCGTTATCATCTTAATAAAACGTTGACGTTTATAAGCACGTACTGTCCCGGTGAAAGAGAAGGAACGAATTAGAACTAGTAAGTAGATCCTCGCTCCTGGATGGCGTGAAGTAACGGTCCATCAGTCAAGGCTCGCCAAGGCCTTTCCTCGGTCTTGTATACTGATAGCCCAAGCGACTACGGGTTTTGCTCCATTCTATAATTTCGATCTGTACATCTAACTTCGTCTAAATCCACGTGCGCGTGTAGTGCTCTCAACGCGTTACGTCACGTTGACTTAGCAAGACAACCAGTTCGTGCGATTCAAAAGCGGAAGTGAAATCATAATCACGACGCGGATGCTGAGACGTGTACGATCGAATCTACCGTTTCATCTGTTCGTTTCGTGGACAGGGACGAATTATTTATGATAGGACGCACAGGGAAGTAGTTTCCATTGAAGAATTCAACTAAAGAGTACAAAGAATGGTATATATTTTGTATTTTTCTTTCTTAAATACTATAATTATAATCGCGTACTGTTTTTACTGAGAAATAACTTCTTACTGTCATCGTTTAATGGTAGACATTTAGTAAATTTTGTTTGAGAATAATAATTACTTGAAGCGTTTAGAAACTTGGGTGAGTAACAGCAAAAGTGTTTAGATATAACATGAAGATTAACTGACATAAATTATAGTCGTCAAGATAAAAATATACTTCTCAGGTATTTCAATTTCATACTATTCACTGTGTTCACGTTTACTGTCACGATTTCTTATTACTCTGACGACAGCGAATTCAGCTATATTTGGAGTCTGTCATGAGCATCGTGTAATACGTTCCGCTTAAGAGATATCAATTTTTCTTCACGGTTCCTCACGGTCACGGTCGTTGAAGTCTATACACCTCGAATGCTCCGATAAATGCAATTCTTGCCATGACATTTCAATAAAGTTATACGATTTTCTAATTCTATTAGAGAGAAATCATTCTAAAACCTCTCGTCTTCCATTTCGCGATTGATTTCCCCGCACGCGTTTGATTCTCCTCGATTCGTTTCCAAATGGCATTTCCTTATCGTGGTTACAGCGATAGGCGTCTTTTATTACCGATTCACAGAAACTCGTAGTCGTTCTTGATACAAAGTCGTGTGTTCTTACGCGATTAGAAATGTTATCTTACTATGCATGCGTAAATAAGAAGATATAATTTTTATTATATATCACAAGAAATGGAGTTCATCTAATTTTAATTAATTAATTGATTTATTTAATTAAATAGTTATGAAGTGAAGACATCAAATATCACTTTTACCATTCTTGCGTCTTTCATTTTAATAACATTCGGTGTTCGTATAAAAAATTATACAAAATCTTCAAGTCGCGTTATCATCTTAATAAAACGTTGACGTTTATAAGCACGTACTGTCCCGGTGAAAGAGAAGGAACGAATTAGAACTAGTAAGTAGATCCTCGCTCCTGGATGGCGTGAAGTAACGGTCCATCAGTCAAGGCTCGCCAAGGCCTTTCCTCGGTCTTGTATACTGATAGCCCAAGCGACTACGGGTTTTGCTCCATTCTATAATTTCGATCTGTACATCTAACTTCGTCTAAATCCACGTGCGCGTGTAGTGCTCTCAACGCGTTACGTCACGTTGACTTAGCAAGACAACCAGTTCGTGCGATTCAAAAGCGGAAGTGAAATCATAATCACGACGCGGATGCTGAGACGTGTACGATCGAATCTACCGTTTCATCTGTTCGTTTCGTGGACAGGGACGAATTATTTATGATAGGACGCACAGGGAAGTAGTTTCCATTGAAGAATTCAACTAAAGAGTACAAAGAATGGTATATATTTTGTATTTTTCTTTCTTAAATACTATAATTATAATCGCGTACTGTTTTTACTGAGAAATAACTTCTTACTGTCATCGTTTAATGGTAGACATTTAGTAAATTTTGTTTGAGAATAATAATTACTTAAAGCGTTTAGAAACTTGGGTGAGTAACAGCAAAAGTGTTTAGATATAACATGAAGATTAACTGACATAAATTATAGTCGTCAAGATAAAAATATACTTCTCAGGTATTTCAATTTCATACTATTCACTGTGTTCACGTTTACTGTCACGATTTCTTATTACTCTGACGACAGCGAATTCAGCTATATTTGGAGTCTGTCATGAGCATCGTGTAATACGTTCCGCTTAAGAGATATCAATTTTTCTTCACGGTTCCTCACGGTCACGGTCGTTGAAGTCTATACACCTCGAATGCTCCGATAAATGCAATTCTTGCCATGACATTTCAATAAAGTTATACGATTTTCTAATTCTATTAGAGAGAAATCATTCTGTTCCATTCTACTCAATAGAATTCTTTATAAAATAAAAAAGACGAAATATAAATAGGTTCAATACTTTTTAGAAAATGCTGTTTTATCAGATTAAAATTATTCGTCAAGCTTCATGTCATCATTAATTATTATTAATTGTATTGCATATGAATTTGTATTTGATTTGTCATGAAAACAAGGAACAGAAAACGGGTTTAGTGTATATAATTTCAATATTTTTACGACATGGTATCGAGTCGAAGTCTCGCGTATTTAGATCCGATCGAAATGCACTTTACGACAGTTCCTTGCTCCGTTGTTCGTCTAGCTGACATTGAGAAACAGTTCCCGTTTGAATTATGCTAACGTCTATCCCGCTGTAACGACCATTGAGAACGGATTCTGTTTTCGTATCGGGTAAAGTACTTAGGCATGCTCAAGCACAGCTAGATGCGACATTCGCAAAAAGCTCGGAGCTTCTGATCGGACATCGTAGAGGAAACGAGCCTCCCGGGGATATATAAGACCAGTCGTTTACGGTTCTAACAGTTGGAATGCGATAACTGGCCGTTCTCATCATTTTCAGATTCATTCCGTTTTTTCTATTTAAGTCGAAAGCAATAAACGGTTTGTGATTAGAATTGAAGTACCTGGCGATCGCCTTTTAGAGTTTCCAATTATTTATGAATAATTGAAATCGCGAATCGATACATTTCGCATTGTCATCGTGAGTATCAGAAAAATAGAAATAGGAATTGTGTTCAGATTTATTGCAGTCATTCACTCAGTGACTGATGGAATCGTTTGGTAATATGTAACAATTAATTGAAAGCCCTCATGAAAATACATACGCCAATTTCGGTTTTATTCTTTCATTTTATGAATCATTTGCAAAATAGAGTATTTTCTTCTTTGATAGAAAATTCGATATCAATAAGTATGATATTTGTGATAAGAAAATTGAGATAGACATGCTTCTCCCTTTTTGTGTATAATTAGGTATCACAAAATATTTTTATCAATATTATTTTTGGGGATATAATTTGTTTTCTACTTATTTATACTTCGGTTTTGTATACATATTGACAGTTCGTTTCGGTATGCACATTTATTAGGGATTCTTCGTTTCATTACAGTATTTATAAAAATAACTATACGTTATAATATTCGTTATAACATCGTTCATTTTCGTGCTAGTCTGTATCAAATGATCTTGAACCAGGAAGAGAACTCATCCGCCTACTCAACACGAATGCGAACGTTGCGGTCGGCCTCGTAACGAGAACGAATCTCGATAAGCATTGTTACGAAAGCGAACTCTGAACAGGTGTTTGATGAGTTGTGATACCGGCCAAAGTAAAACTATAGATGATGTATAGTGACGAATACGTGTGGGATGGAACGCAATCTTTTTCAGAATGATTTCACTTTGATTTTACATCTTGTCGTAAATATGCCTGCAGCAAATCGACCTAAACTTCTATAAATACAACAGATTAACTATTCATATAGACGTAGAGACGTGAAATTATTGTTGCACTTCATCATTTTTCTTTGTTCGCACAACTTTGAAATTTTCTAATATACATTGGTCACAAGAAAGGTAAAGCGATTATTAATAAAATATTGATATAATTTAAATTATCGAAGAATTCATAGCACGTTTTATTATAAAACATATTTTATTAAAAGCAATGCATTTACTTAAACTGTTATGCATTGATGTGCAAACAATTTATTTTCATTATCGAGTCATGCGTTAAACAAGCAAGTAATTGATTAGCCTGATGAATTCAATTGCTTGTATTGTGTACATTGCAACGCAAACTGCAAAAGTATAAAGTAGTAAGATATCTAAACATCATCTACTTTGCTACTGCAAATCGACGGATACAGAATTTTCAAGGTGAAATATCAACGATTTTATAATAATTTCTTTCATATGGTCAGGATTTACTGATTATTGCAATTCAATGGAAACGTTTACGGAAGTACGTAGATGGTCCAGCCAGTTTACATAAGCTAGGGGGGAAGTGATTAAGATCGGCCATTTGGTTGTTAATTAATCGCATTGTGTGCAGGAACGCCGATTCGTTCGTTGATTGAAAATCACGCGAGAAACGCAAAGCATTCCACTGTTTGGATTGCTAATGAGTTGAGCTGCCGCGTAATGAACGTTCCTCAATTAACGCGAGGAAGGTAAATCAAACTGGCCGTTGATGGAAGGATGCGATCCTATAGATTAACGTCAGATCGCAATTCGAGATTTGAGGTCTGCTGGATAAAGACGTTCCGTTAAATACTAACCGCAAATGTTATTCTGTTAATAATAAGGAAATACTCTTTATCATAAACATCTTACGATATAATTTCAGGATTGTATTGATCATTCATTTGATCAGAGAGTTTTTCATGAAACGAATAGGAAAATAGGAGATTGAAACAAACTATTTTTATTAACTCGAAGATGAATTAAATTTGTAGTTTTAACAGATAAATCAGGAATTTTTCTGAATGGACCGATTATTTCATGTAAAGACGACTCGTGAATGATTTTTTATTCTATCCAAGATTTCTATATGATGGAATTATCAACACTCTGTCAGTCTGTTATCCTAGAATGTTGAGAATGCAGTTTTTGCCAGACAAGCGATCACACCAGATACTTTTTCCTACGTTCGCCGACTGTGGAATGACATGTATTACAGTCCGACGCTTCAGACCATGAAAATAATTAAACCGCCTAGCATATCGGCTAGATGAGCGTTATACATACGAATGAGCCTGATTGACAGTGACACAGTTACAACCAACCTTGTATCTCGGAATGAGGTGCGAGGAGTGCGTCTGTTATGCGTGGAATACTCGCGGCTATTGCGTGTGTCACCTGTCCTGAGGTGCGATCTCTACTACTTTCTTTAAGGATGTATTGGCTTATACAGTCAATCCCAAAAGTTTATGCACTTTAGAAACGCATTTTTTAAAAAGAAATCAGACGTCGGAAGAACATTGCTAATAATAAACNTAGCTATTTATTATTAGCATTATTCTTCCGACGTCTGATTTCTTTTTAACTATAGGAAATGCGTTTTTCTAAAGTACATAAACTTTTGGGATTGACTGGATAGCCAATACATCCTTAAGTACTGATTCACTCGGAGGAGAATATTTCAATCTGTTTATTGCTAATCGCGATTGTCAGCGTTTGAAGAGAACGAAACGTGATGTAAAATGGGATATATCATTTTTGAATGGTTACAAAAAACGCAGTCTAAAATTTACAGCTGAGATAAGCATTTTACTAATTTGATGGGTCATTAACTTTATTATAACGAGGCAGCGTGAATCATTCTACCTACTCAATGTCCTGACTTTAGCGGACCGAGTGATCGACGAATTATCTTATCGATAGGAAAAAAACAAAATTGCCTATATTATTGATGCATACTGTACACGTTCACTGCGTATTATTTCCCGAGGATCTTCCTGTTTGTTTTGAGGCGAATAAATGGCAAAGACAAGGCCGATCATCTCTGGGGGTCGATCAGGCGATTCGTCGATATTCATCGGGCGATTCACGAATTCGCTATTCCATTTGAATTCCGATTCGTGAGAGGTTCGGTCAGGCACGATTGAATGTGTAGAATTCTTCTAATCGCTGGGGCGGATTACGAATTTGCAGAATGCGCATTAGCATAGATAAGTAGAATAAGTATGTTTACTGGAGGATAACCAAACACGTAAATAACGTAAAAGAAGTCCATTGATATCTTTTTCAAACATGTGTTTGTAATAAACTTTAATTGAACCAAAATTACCTCCAGTTCTTCTTAAAAAAAGAATTGCATTTTATGATGTATAACAGAATGTCTAAAAGTAGTTAATCTTCGTGTCTTTAATTAAATCTTCGTGTCGTTAATCTATCGATCAATGATAGTCTTTAGGGGATTCACTGCGGCTGTTCAAATCTGAAAAACACGTGCCTGTGCCTCGTTCGATCGAGGCATAGAGAATGAGAAGAGTTCCAGCTCAGCCACCGCGACTTTTCCTACGACCTCGTTTCGGATCGATCGATCGAATGAAAATCTCCGCGGCCGTTCCCCGAAAAACCTCACCGGCATATTGATCGGCCATCCGACGCGTCGCGACGATCGTCTCCTTCACCTTTCAACGAGATATCATCATCAAGGCAACAAATTGTAATTGATTCCTTGCTCTCTAAGCAAGATAATACCAATGCGGGTAACAAGGACGCGAGGCAACAGAACGTTGCATAACTAACGCCGGTCACGCTTCACGGAGTGATGTTCCTCCTCGTTCTTTCGTCCTCTTCCTCCGCCACCGTCTGTTCTACTCTTTAGCAAGCTTCTCGGCTGCTTCCTTGATATCGAAGCTTCCGCGGCTTTAGAATTGGCACGTCGTCAAAAAGTGTCTCGCACCTGTGTTACCTGTACGCTTTATCTTTTTCTAATGCAAATATTTTTCTCTTCTGCCTCGAAACGTTTATGTATATATTTTTAGATCAATTAATGTCAGAATTCATTCATTCTAAAATTTCGTAGTTTAATCTAAGGGAAATATTAATGAAAAGATGTGGATTTAAAAGCTTTTATAAAAGAATGAACAAGCGTTCATTATTTCTTATATTAAGACATTCCACCGTTGCCTTTAGAGAATTTACTTCGGACTACTCGTAATGAACAATGTAACAAGGATTCAAAAACGTTCTCCTTGACAATTGTTAAAAATCGACGTCCTTGAAAAAGCTCGAAGCTCGAAGGGAAACCACGCTGTGTCGGGTTCCTGCATATTAAAGTACGAAAGATTCGACGATAAGCGAGTCGGTTTCCACGGGGCGTTGGATCGCGTCCAGCGAGTTATCCGCGTACGGGCGGATGTTGCCGGTGTTCAATGCCGAGGAGCAGAAAAAACGCGAGGCTCGGTGGCGCGGTTGGGAATGGCACCACATTTTAATTAGTAAACGAGCAAAGCGGAATGTCCGTCACGCGTCTGGCAGCAAAACGATTATTTCGCCATTACTTCTCGCGAATGGGCTCCGTGTACATAGGAACGTCGCCCGTCCCTGTGCCGTGTCGTTTAACCCGCGTTTGTACGCGCGTTCTTCGGCAGTCCGATCAAGGACCAGTGGAAACTTTTCAAGAGTGTCTCTTCGCGGAAGAGGCGAGTTCCCCATTCTGACCTCGCTGTCTGCTCAATAAATGCATATTCTACTTGCATCGCTTTCTAGTAGATAATGAATAAAATGTTTCAACGTGGAAGGTGTCATTTGAAATAGAATTTCTAAAGAAGTTTTAGTTGAACATAGTGTGCAATAATAGTAAAATAAAGTATATAGTGGAAGTCAATTATCTGGTCCCTGCAAAATATAAAATTTCTACAATTGATCTATGCACTTGCATTCTATACTATACATGAGTTTAATGACAAAGTCACTCAAAGTCATGAGTGCGTTTCTATGAACGTGTTAATAAAGAAATCGCTTCGAGATAATCGACAGACGGTAGACACTGGGTCACCTGAGGTTTCTACACGGGCAGCTCAATAGTGTCACCGCGTTTATACAAAACTCGCATACATACATCAGTGAACGTGTGTGCGTGCGTGCATATATTCATGCACATGTAAGTATTGTAAGTCCGTACACAAGTGCACGTATTCTTGGACTCGCGCGGCCGCGCTTAGTACCCGGTGCACTCCGCGGAAGACAAGAGAGGTGAACGAAATGTGTGTCATACGCTCAAAGCATGTGTCTGTCTCATTGTCATTCGGCGTAGTGCGAATGCAACAACGTTCGTGCAGGCTGTAAAGCCGGTGCTGCAGCCTCGTGTAAGAAAAACAGTGGGCAACAGTACATCGTTGAATTCGCGACATGGCAGGTCGAGACAGGATAGGCATGTGTCGTCGCGACGCTCGGGTTCAGACGTGACCAATACCGATGAGACAAAGTCCAAATTTTACATACGTGTAAATCTGATCCAAATCTAAAATTGATAACGAAGGTTCATTGCGTAAGGTTTGAATACACGATTTATGAGATATTTGTATTCATTGTATAAATAGTTTTTTAATTTTTGAATAAATTAAAAGTCACGTAGTAGGTCATGATAAGAAAAAAAATTAGGATTATTTGCTTTCTATCGCCAATAATTAAGTTGTGTCGCTGGTTGTAATATACGCTAATCGATTCCGGTCTTTTTTGCATTCTTATGAGACGTTCCTGATCGTCCAATTTCAGAGACAATGGCCTAGTTTCTGAATGAAGAAAGTTGTCGCGTTTAACTCTTCGATTGCAATTTTACTTTTCCAACTTCTAAAGCAACAACTTTATTAACTTTTGACTTTGGCTTGATATTGATTTCGATTGGTATTAGCAGTTTGCTTCGTTAGAAATCGTTTAATCGTTAGAAAATAGAATCTGGTCTGTCTTTAAAATTTATTTCAAGTCTACTTAATTTTTAGGGTTTTCATTATTCCTTTTTGTGTAATAATATTCTAACAATGATTCTTGCCTATATGTGGTTTATTATAATAATAAAGTATGCGACCATAAAATTTATTATCATTTAAGTCCTTTATAAATAGACCATCTTTATAAAATATGTCTTCAATCTTAGCATTCACGTACAACATAAAATTCAATTCTTTATTGTTTAATTTGTACGATATTTTTTAAACAATCTCCGCAATACTAATTCGTAAAAAATCTGAGACTTGTATAACTCGTAGGATTTTATACGAACGATTGTCAACGGGAATTCGCTGTCTTCGTGTTTTATCACAACCACTGCGTTATCTCTTTTTCGCTGAAAAAATATTTCTCGCACAGAGTCAGCCGGCCTCTCGACGACAATTACCCATGGTAATAGTTTCGCGAGAGCAGCGCGCGAGCACGGTATGCTAAATTGATTTCACTCCGGTAGAAATTTTATTTCCGAGTCGGCGCCACGACGAACTCGAAGGATCGAGAAGCGGTATGGCGCGTCGGCCGGGAAATGTGACGAGTCATTTGAAATCAGCCTGATCAGGCCAATGAGCCGACCGGGTAATGATTTCTGAATTTCACTTTTTCGCGAGCTTGCAGGCGAACATCATCGCCCTGCCGCGTTTATCTCACCTCCGGTCTTCCTCCGTGAAAACCGTTCTTGCTTTCACGCTTGCGATTCGCTGCTGCGCGCGGTTCTTCCGTTCACGCGCCGGTCCTATTTAGCGCGCGTGATCGGAGCAACTGTTACGCGCGTGCGTGTAAGCGAGCGAGCAATGTCAGCACATACACGCAGCGTGCATTCCCCACGGAACTCGCAGGTTCTATCTATCGATGCTCGGACATCGGGGCAAAACATCGGAAAATAAACGGCCGCGAGTATTCTCTACCGTTGCCCGTCGCGCTTATCAGCTTAACTAGCCCGACTAAATAGTGGTTTACACGCGAACGCGCTGTTTCTAACCGTCAATCAGAGAACGACTTAACAATCACGCTCGTTGCCTCGTAACAGATCGGCACTGCGGGGCGAACGATCGTTATTACTCGGGCAAAATATTAGCTACGATTTTCTATTCCTGTACACCGGATTCGTATTTATAGATCGCTCTGGGCTCCAGTCGGATATTTATAAATCCGCGATCGCGTTCTTCTCTTTACTCATTTAGTGCACCAGGCGGATAAGAAAGCTGCTACATTCTTGGGAAGCCTTACACGAGAAAAAGGAGCTTCTTGCTCGCAGAGACTCTCGAAACCTATTCAAACACTTCTTGGATCTCTGGTTATGGAGTAATATACTTCACGATTAACACGAAACTTGTTTAACGGTTGAAGATCTCAAGTTTATATTTCATTCAGAATAAACAAGTTTGTCTTATGCAGATATATTATTGAATAAGAATAAATAAGAATAGAGTCGTTTCACATACATTCATGTATGAAATAGATATGTGAGTGAAGTATATTAAAAAACATTTTTTTACACTTAAGTATAAATTACTAACTCAGTAATCTGTTGATTCGAGTAACCTTATTTCATCCTGTAATGAATTCCTCGCATTTTGATTAATATGTGAAACGGACAAAAACCGTGTAGGAATAAATGGTAAAATGGCACAACCTTGAGGTACGTGGCAAAAGTCGCCCCGTTCTTGGGTTCATTCAACACGCTCACCGCGCGAACGTGTTATACCAACAGTATGATCTATTGCGAAAATGATTTACCTGTTCAGTATGCAAATTAACGTGCAGCCATGCACGCCGCATCCAATGCCCTTATTAAAGATTAATTCTGTGAGCGCGGACGTACATACAATTTTTAAAACTTCTATTTCTATTATGATAAATAAACTTTTGTCAAGCGTCTGAAATCAAATATAGCTAATTGAATCAATTATTCGATTGCTACCAGAATGAAATAGTGAATCGTGAAAATGTAAAGCATTGAATATCAGCATCTTTTTTCTGATATATTTTTTTCATCTGTGCAAACTTAATGAGTTTTATACGTTTCGTATTAAAAGTAATTACTCGTAATCATCACATAATTTATTACATTTCTTATTAATTAATCCAAACAGGAAACTGGCTGGCAGAAGTGGTAATAGTAGTTATAGTCATGCTGCGATATTGTTACATACGCTATCACGAAAGCTTCTATTCCTGGAGGTTCCCGTTTATTTATAGCTAGTTGTCTCTCTATTAGCGTGCGCCACGCGGCTTGTAACGAGCCTAGGAAAGCGAGATCTTACGTGAAAGCAGTTAAGCCCGATTTCAAGTTGGCGCCCGGAGAGAAACCGAGATCATCCGCCGACGCCGCTCCTAAAGGTCGTACAAATGTCAACAAACGAGCTTTGGCAAGGACGTTGTGAGTCGCATGCCGCAGACGCCACCGATTTTCATGAAAGATCGCAACCGGTGGAATTCGAGGCGCGACTTCATCGATAGAATTCGACGCGGTCCGCGAGGTTTTGATTTATAGCCGTCTGTTATTACTTGTACACGGATTAGTCATCTCTTGGAGTATGACTAAATCCAAGATTGTACTCCGCCTTCGTTTCCGCTAAACTCGCGTGGCTAAACGTTTCCGTGTAACTCGTCTAAAACCCGATCGACAGTTTACTCCATTTATTTATGATATTCTCGTGTGGCATACATTAGCGATAACATCGAAGTAGGAAAATATGTACAGATCTTTGTATGTGTGAAATATTATAATGAAACCGGTAGGATATGTGTATATTTGAAAAAAAAAGGAAAGGAAGCAGTAATATACGAATAATTACTGATTGTAGAAGGATTTTACTTGAAAATATGTTAATTTATGATCAATTATGACAATTAACATCACGGATGTTATGTAGGATTCAAAAATCGTGTTACCTCATTTTAGAGACCATTCGTAGCAATTATTTCTGAAATTCTACGGTAATACAAGACACATTAGCAATCATTACATTAATTATATTCTCCACTCTGTATTAAAAAATTATTTGGTGAGAAATGAAACGAACTTCACTCATGATTTTATTATCGTTATTCGTAATGAGCTTCTATTAATTTATGGATATGTCATCTCCAAATCTATTAAATTTCGATAATAGAAAACGAATTAAGTTCCGTTCGGGATTCCATTCAAACGTCACGTGTTTCTGTGTACTCAGTTTATTGACGACGGTGGGTTTGCGTTTATTATCGCGTTATGGTACACTGTATAGTATGGTACACTGTATAGTATGGTACACTGTATAGTATGGTACACTGTATAGTATGGTACACTGTATAGTATGGTACACTGTATAGTATGGTACACTGTATAGTATGGTACACTGTATAGTATGGTACAGGAGTATGACTAAATCCAAGATTGTACTCCGCCTTCGTTTCCGCTAAACTCGCGTGGCTAAACGTTTCCGTGTAACTCGTCTAAAACCCGATCGACAGTTTACTCCATTTATTTATGATATTCTCGTGTGGCATACATTAGCGATAACATCGAAGTAGGAAAATATGTACAGATCTTTGTATGTGTGAAATATTATAATGAAACCGGTAGGATATGTGTATATTTGAAAAAAAAAGGAAAGGAAGCAGTAATATACGAATAATTACTGATTGTAGAAGGATTTTACTTGAAAATATGTTAATTTATGATCAATTATGACAATTAACATCACGGATGTTATGTAGGATTCAAAAATCGTGTTACCTCATTTTAGAGACCATTCGTAGCAATTATTTCTGAAATTCTACGGTAATACAAGACACATTAGCAATCATTACATTAATTATATTCTCCACTCTGTATTAAAAAATTATTTGGTGAGAAATGAAACGAACTTCACTCATGATTTTATTATCGTTATTCGTAATGAGCTTCTATTAATTTATGGATATGTCATCTCCAAATCTATTAAATTTCGATAATAGAAAACGAATTAAGTTCCGTTCGGGATTCCATTCAAACGTCACGTGTTTCTGTGTACTCAGTTTATTGACGACGGTGGGTTTGCGTTTATTATCGCGTTATGGTACACTGTATAGTATGGTACACTGTATAGTATGGTACACTGTATAGTATGTTACACTGTATAGTATGGTACACTGTATAGTATGGTACACTGTATAGTATATACTATACATATTATTTTATACGCTAAGGTATTTTATAAATTCTACTCTCTTGAATGGACCCCGTTTATTATTTGTAGCTAAGTTTTTCGGTACACTGTTAGTACGTAGTATATAGTATAAGTCTTAGAAGTATTTAAGGATAATACAATCAATCGTTTTATTGTATTACATATAATTGTACGAAGAGTTGAGTTAATGGAGTGAATACATATTTATTATAAACAACTATTGATGAATAATTTTATATTGCACTACAGTCAGGTTGGAGAGAAGATCGGAGGTTGGCAACGTTAAAATATCCTCGTCGCATTTCCATGAAGCGTTGAAAGTTTGAAGATTATATACAT
Source organism: Ceratina calcarata (assembly GCF_001652005.2). Lineage (NCBI taxonomy): Eukaryota > Metazoa > Arthropoda > Insecta > Hymenoptera > Apidae > Ceratina > Ceratina calcarata. The sequence continues at coordinate 12,674 of NW_017168485.1, read as the reverse complement.
ATACATATATCCCGCATGGTCCTCTTATTAACTCGACGGTAACCGGCGACGATGCAGTCATAAATAATTGAATCGTAACGCTTATCGTAAGTCAGAGAACGCCGTAAAACGACTAGGTAAAGTAATAAATAGCCGACCGTAGCTAACTAGCCGCGCGAGTGGATGTATTATAGGCGAATAGTAATCGAGCGTCGCTATCATCGGCCACGTTTATTTTATATTCGTTTCACGTATCGTAACTCGGGGAAACTTCGACTCTCTAATATACTCTTAGCCGAAGTCTCCAATTACGAACTTTTAATAAACGATAATACTGGAAACTTTTTTCATTTAATGAGGGAATAAATGGTTTCCCGAGATCGCGACGTGAACGCAATAACACGGTTATAGGAAAAATCGTAATTGGCCGCGATTTAATTTAGCTTTTCGCGGTTGTTATGCCGAAACTAAATTAAAAACTGTCAGTAACAGTTATAATTAAATATTTTGAAACATCGTTCGGAGCTCGTTAAGAGTGTTTGTGCAAAACGATCTCGAATTAAACTGTCTTCTTATTTCGTTTGATAATTAATTTACAATAAATATTTAAAACGTTATCAGAGTTATAATACAGATTAAAATCAAGCTCCTTTAAGTAGGATCATCGCTTTGACCCGGGAAATTTCAAAGTATTTATTGTACATAAATTACAGTTACATAAATTATATTTCTTGTACGTATAAGAAACGATTTCTGTTTATTTTCTTTACAAATGTACATGCAGTATTTCTTCTTGTCACTATAGAATGCTGCTTAGTGATGAATTTTCGTTATATATATAATGTTATATTTTTCTGAGGGCTCTCTCCATATTTCTGGGAGTTCTAGCTTCAACTTAAGTGGTTTTATAAAAATTTGTGCAGTGGAAGTTGAAATATAAGAAGTTTTCATTGTGTCGACCAAAGTGACCGGTTTTAAAAAAATGTAATCTAAGATAAACTACAAGCTTTCAACTATGATTTTAATTCGAATTTTATTATTTATTAAGATTCAGTTGCACTGCAAACGAGTTCAAATATTATTGTACGTATTATTCTGTTCTATCTTATATTATTGTGTTACCTGAGATTTAGTTCGAAGTTCAAAATATTTAATTCAAGATTGAGGATTTAGAATAGCTCTTTCACAGACATAAGAAAATAGACCGAGGATCGAATGTATTTTTGTTGACTCCGTAAAAGATAGAGAAAATATACTGTGGAGGAATTTCTGTCTTTCTCTTTCACATGCTGGTAGAAGAAAACGAAACTCTTCTATTAATTTTCTCTCAATTACTTGATCTCAAGTCTCCGCTCGATCTATTTTCAGATGTCTATGGTTTTCGTGTATTTCGGTACATAAATTAAATTTTTCGAACTGTCAATATCGAGCAGACGAGAGATAATACAAAAAGATTGCTAGAAATGCTTCAAAAAGCGGGTTGGATTAAGAATCGTTGTAGCTGGTATCGTTTTCATCACTTGATTCTCGGAAAGCTTAACGTTTCAATGATATTACACAATCGAAGACTCGTGGCGTAGGTGAAAGCAAAGTAGTGCACAAATCAAACGTGTCGGACACGGTAACTCGTAATCTAACTCGCACCTCTCGAAGTTAGTCGCGATATTAATCAAGGCGTTACTTTTTCTGTAATCCTGCGGACCAAATTTCAAACAAATTATGCCGGGATTCCGTCGGGCGAGCCAGCCGGTGGCATTTTATAAATGGTTCAACGGGTGAATAAGAAATGAAGGACATTAGTAAGGGGTTGTCAACGTCTCTCGGGCACGGCGGCAGCTGCCGGGGCTGTGCCGGTTCTACCGGCTTCGAAGGCAGCGCGAATTAAGAGGTCTTAAACACTCTTTGATACTGCCGTCGCGACGGTTTCAATTATTTTTCACCGTCACGTTACTACTCCTTCATTTTTAACACCGTTCCGAAGCATCTGTAATAAAAATCTCCGTTGCCATCCTCATTGCACAAAGGAACCAGGAAATAGATGCGTCAGAGACATTGTAAGCACAAAAATTTAATTAAAAAACCATGGCTCACTTTGGATTTTATCAAAGGAAATTGTTGTTCAGAAATACCTCCAGAATCACCCCTTTTCGACTCTAACACTTTTTTTGGGACACCCTGTACATATCTGTACCTGTATTTGTATGTGATGATATATATCTGATAATATTTCGGAAAAATTGCGAGTAGCATGGGTCACAGTAAATATTTTTATACGTTCATAGTAAAAGGTATCACTATAATTAAATATGAATTAATTGAATACAAACAAAACACATTTTCATATTCTTTTCTAATTATTCTGTTTTTATTTTTACTTAAAATAACTTACAATTAGTGTTAGTGCACTTAAGTGTTGACTTAAATTTATGCCACACATTTTCAAATCCAGTAAATGCAATAAGGCTAATTTCCCAATTTGTAGTCACGTGATAACTTCTACTCACTAGCGTGTTTTTTTTTAAGATAACGTATCAAATGATAGAAAAATAAGCTAGTGAGTAGAGTTTGTCGCGTGAACAGAAATTAGGACACTTACCTTAATGTTACAATTATTTCTGAGCAATTGAATATAATAGCTGTTTTTCAAGATCAGTTTTACAGTTATGTGCTACTTTTATGATTTTAAGATAAAGTAAATTGTAGTCCGCGCTCTCTTATTTCAAGTTCCGCATCGCGGAACTTCATCGAATTTTGTTGACAGTATGACTTAGGTTCTGCTTAGTATCTACGAGAGACTCGTCGGGTCTATTACTCGGCCAGTTTAATCTAGTTCGTTCGTACTTAACAACAGCGTTCCGCCAACGGATATTACCAAGCGATAAAGAATAATTACCTGCAGCTATGTATGTACGAGCCGCGGACTCGAGCTATTTAACGCGTCAGAAAAATTCCCTTTAAACGCGGTTAATAGTGGCCCGATGGGTTATTATCGGTCGTGTAAATCTTGTCAATTTTAATAACACCGCGAAACGTGCGATCGAGCCTGTCTTCCTTGATGCGTGAACGTACACCTCTGATCACAAGTCTGCAAATTCTATCACAAGTATTCACTGTATGTATATGAAAAATGTGACATTGTTTCCATCGCAGATCGTTTCAATTGATTGACCAGATCGCAACCATGAGATATTGTTTTAATTATACGACTAATTTAAATAATTAAACAAAAATAATTTTAACCTACGTTCCATGAGGGTTAAGATAACTCATCTCGGTACATGGAGATAAGTATACTGCATAAAATTTTACATCAAAAGACAAAAAAAAAGAAAACGGTTTTACAGAATTAATTATTTACATATTTTAGAAAACGTCATACAAAATTGTAGAAAACAAAATGTACTGAAAATGAATAATGATTATAAGAAATGCCAAGCAAGTCATTCTGACCTATCTTAGTAGATCTAGTGTTAAGTAAAACTATTAAATCAGTTATTCTATCAAACAACACACGAATTATTTATGTTCCATTGATGAACTCCCATACCAAGTAAGTGCCCCAATACTCGTAGCCGACAATACACATTTGTTGTGGATTCCACGAAACTCGAAAGGTATCAGGTGTCCGACTGGTGGACGACGTGTTAATTACACGTGGGTACGAGGTGGTTAATCGAAGGAGGTCGATCGCCTGGTCCGGCTCGTAAACCGTTGGGGTTTGTACGCGCGGGACGGTTTCGGAGGTCACGGGTGGTTTTACGGTAGAAAACGGATACACGATTCGCGGCCGTGTTAAGCGGTTATCGTTCCCGTGTAACGTAAAAGGTTGGCGCGTTGTATCGGCCCGTGGCCAATAGTATTCAGAAGCGAAGTATTCGAGCAACCAGGCGGATGGGCATACGTGATCGGAGTCCACGATAGTACTGCTCGAACTTATGGCGAGTCAGGCCGAATCCCTATCCCCGTCGCAATAAATGTTGTAACGTACACTACTCCTCAAAAGTACGTTGACACTTTCATCCTGGCTGTTGAATCAAGCTCTGACAATAAGTATTATTGTATCAATTATTCCATCAAACATTACATGAAAAATTATATCAAATATTGTATTCAGCGTTGCAACGATTATTATATGAAATACTCTATCAATTTTTTTAGCAATGTGTGATACAACTTGGGTAACAATAATGATTCCATTGCACAGGACGAATGGGAACTCGCATACTTTTGGGGGGTAGTGTATACCAAAGGCGAGTGCATACGCTCCCTGGCGATACCCGGGCCCAGGACTTTATTTAATTAATGTAACCGATACGCACGGCCGTGTAAACGCGGCGTGGTTCGTTCCCGCGTGTGCGAATTCGAGCAACCCGTTCGTTTCGAGGGGTGTACGTTTCGTTTGACGCTTGAACGCGGTTAAATACGTGTACTACCTTCGAATCGGATCGTTATCGAACGACGCAAACAGCTTCTGAAAAACAGACTGCCACGAGCCTCTCTCGCGGATACGTGTTGCCGGTGTCCGTTTAGAAGTTAAGTTGCATCGTGATTCGGCCATTTTTATAAGTCTAATAATATTAAGTAGGCTGGACTTTGCTTCTGAGAAACTATTCTTTTCACTCAAAATCGATTTTTGAGGTAACTTGCAAAAAAGCACTTCTGAGTTTAAGAATCCATTAAAAAGTTTCCAAAATATTTTTTAACATTCAACATGATATTATCTCATTTTCAGAGATATTTTGGAAGCTTTTAATCCATCGCGCGATTCATCAAGGTTTGCAACGAGAAAGACCGCAAACTCGCTGTGAATCGCGTGTACGTTTCACCACCATGGGGTGTCATTAGCTAAGCATGGAGCAAATAGCTTCGCGCGCAATAGCGCATGAACCTATTTGCGACCGATATAATTTTTGAGGATAGAATATTTGGGCTAAACTTCGTTTTGGGGACACTTCTCTAACATAATCTGATTATTATCAATAAAAAAGAGAGAACATAAAATTCGAGAGGAAAGTATTATTCGATTAAAACAGGTGCATGAACCGCGGAAAATTTTTGTTTTTTAAGAGTAAAATATGATTAATAAATTATATTATTATTGCACTAAAGTAAGCAATATAATATCCAACAATTGTCGACTTTTAATCATGTACATCTTCAGTACCGATTAATTCTGACAAACAGGACTTCATATTTTTTTTTTACTGTAGATTTTCATACAAAATACAAGACTTCGATATCGTAAATGTTTTATTTTACATAAAGATCCGCAGTCTAACATATTTCAGTCTAGGGACTTATGTTAGTCGGCCAATGTGCAAGAGCTTAATTTACGTATAAAACGAAGAAGAAAATGTTAGATAAAGTTTGTCAAGAAACTCTTTGCTACGAAGTTATAAGTGAATATTATTAAATTAGTTTCCCACGCAATGGCTTTATACTTTACGGATACGAATTAACGCGAGGAGCCGACTCCGATCCGCGTTGTAGGGAGGGTACGATCCTTAGGTCAGCATAAATGCATATTTCGTGTACGACACGCGGCGGAGAATTCGCCACTTATCTCTCGGCACTTTCGCGCGATTAACCGTTGGGAATGCTCGATTTCGATCCGACATCGTATTTTTATACCACGTCAATTATAGATTGTTGACAGGCTTGTACAGAAGATAATGTACTTTAAATGTGTTTTGACCCAGACATCGGTTAACAATAATGCAAAATCTATTGATATCGTGACGTATTCTCTATAAATGAGCTGTTTATTTTGAAAGTAGCCTAAATCCATTTATTTGGAAATCCAGATATTTAAAGGTTTGCGTTTTAATAAATTTAGAAATATTGGCCCTTTAGTATTATTATTATTTCAACACTTGCCTGTAAATTATATTTTTTACTTTCCCGTAGGTGCGAAAATAAATTCTGGAGAGAGCTTCCGCTTTTTGATACGAATGATATTAACTGAGTTACAGTTGATCTTCAGTTAACATCCTCCATCAACGAAATCAATGTCGGTCAAATGTTGTCGATTAATTCACGGTTGTATAGTTTAGGATTGGGAATAAGAAATAAGACGAATTTCATGTTAATACTAGATCAGGGAGTAGAGAAATAGAGAAAAATGCTGCTAGTGCAATTACTGTTTTATTGTATCAGATAGAATATGCAGAAGTGATAAATGGTGTAATGTATTTCTATTCAGGATATCAAGAGCTAAATACATGTTAGAATGTTTAAACGATAAAAGAAGTTAGGAATCGCCGATCCCACGGTCGTGTGATCGGTATGAAAAACGGGTCGGTAGGACTCGACGGGACTTCGCGGTTTCGAATCGCGAGCCAGTAAGAAGAAGCAGAGACCCCGAAGAACGAAGTCCATCGGGATGAGTCAACCGGTCGTACCGCAACCGGTCCGCATAGAGAAACCTGTGCTGTGCCCGAGTATCTGATTACTCGTTCCGAATTTGGTAGGCCTTTGTGCGTAGGAGCCAATTAACGTCCGAAATCGGAAGGGTAAAGAACACGGAAAGCACTCTGGAATGCCATTACACGCGAACTTCTACCGACGGCCTGGCGTTCAGTGCCACGGAAACCGATAAAAAGTTTTAGATACACGCTGGCTGCAAAACTGCTTGCTGGATTTTTGTTCAACGTTTCTTTTAAAACTGACATTTTTAATAATTCTCTTCTCAGCGTTGAAACTTTGGAACTGTTTTACTTATGAAAGTTGTATTCTTTACAATTATATGCACATAGATACTTAAATGAAAAATATGTAATATATGCGAAAAATATATAGTATGTAAAATATATGCAACATACAAAATGTGGAAAATCCTCTTCAGACAACGTAAATTTCTATCTATCCCACAACTTTATCTATTTCCTATAAAAATATATATTTGCATGAACATTCGCTGTCTAGCCATTAGTTTCTTTTCATTATATGCACAGTTTTCCATCATTTTAACGAATTTTGTACATTTATGTGTTAAGTAGATGTTTCTAGTGAACTTCCAAGTTACTTGATCTATATTATAGATTGGAAAACTGCATTTCTCCTTATTGACCCGATTACAAAGTTACACTTGACAGATTAGCTGATCGATAGATAAACATGTATACTTTTTATATAAATCTCGCTTGAAAGCGTAGCTAACATTTCATCTCGACGTGCTAAGTGCACCTGCTTTTGAATAATACTCTATCTTAACCTTGTTACACTAACGTACACTGCCATCCAAAAGTATTTTATCAGTTGACAAAATCTTTTTTAAAAACGTCAAATTTTCACTCTGAGCGAGACTAACTGAAAAAATGTATGACGGAAATCTGGTGTTTAGAGTTTGAAGAAACTTAACGGTCTGTGTTTATTACCACGGCCTTTAAGGGCCAGGATATAGCCAGAGGCCCATTGACTAAACTAACAAAAATAGACTCTAATTTATGACAGACTAAAGTGTCTCTCAATACAACGATTTGTTTTTGCTTATTATTAAATAACAGTTTTATTTGGTAAGCAGTGGTTCAGAAGATCGATGCGGCCTTTCCATTATATAAAAAATCAATATGATCTTTCATATAAAAAAGAATCCTCATCCCTTGTTCAACGGAAAAAGGGAAAATATTTCATAGGAAATATTTGTTAACCAGACCGCAGTTTCCGTTAATAAAATATTTTCTTTCAGTTATCGTGACTTTTTAAAAGTGTGAAAGATGCGTTAAATAATACCGAGACCGTATTAGTAAGTATAATGTACGGTCTATCAATAAGTGTATACTATCTACTGATATGGAGGACACGAGAGAATAGTAAAAAGAAATCGATCGAAACGTTCGATCGTGTTGCGCCGCGGGTTGATGGTTCGCGATCAGTGTTTCCGCAGGATACGAACCGCAACTCGCGAATAACCGTTACAGGGTAACGTTCAATTCGACGTAATGGTACCCCCTGGGTGCGTCTTAGGGAGCCTGTGGAAACACACGGCGCGCCGCGATTCTAGCATTCCTCAGTCTAATTACATAGCCACGAAGTTGAGAGGTACTGGACTCGCGAATTGACGCGCTCTGCGTAAACCAAGCACGAAAACGTAATGTAAAAACACCGCTATATGTATGTACTTACATACCTACATATAAAGGGTTCTGTCATGATGTAATGAAGAAACATACGTTCGAAAAATTAGATGCAGAACGTAAAGAATGCACCCAACTTCAAAAATAATATATGTGATAATTTATTCTCACAATTTTATCTAAATCCGGTATTAATGACTGAAAATCAATTTTGAATCGAACATATGGTATACATATTATTTTTTAGGCATGATTTTTATGGCATAGAATATATATTATAATTGGCAATTTGCACACATTTCAGCGCAATGTCCGGTTCAGAGGGATCACTCCGGCGGAGCGGACTGCCGAAGCGAAAGGGTTAAGGTAGTAACCGTGCTACAAAGGGCTAACAATAAGATCAAAGTGCAGTCCCTTTTTCTTTCTCTATTTCATTTAAATTTCATTTTACAGTTTTTGCTACGCTCATACGTACAAACGATGGCGCTAACGATTCGGGCTTTTTAATGTAAAATTCTTATGAATCTTTTACGTAATATATTAGATCTTTTATAAACATATAACATATACATGCGTTTATAAAGGCAGATTTTTGTTGTAATTAAAAATGTTAGTATAGGAATTACAGGAATAGACTTATTGCTTTTTTTGCATTTTATTTTGGAGTTTATCCCCATGGGGCATAAGGTACACTAGCACAATTAAAATCGAATTCAGAATCATTACTCCAAGCTGTACATATTATGTATAATCAAGCTTGTTTTCGGAACGCTACTACGTCCCTCGATAAGTATACACTAAATGTTTTATTATGGATAAAAATTTGAATAAATGAACGACGAACGGAATTGGTATAGATGTACGTATATAGCAGTACACACAATTATTCGAAGGCAGAGAATAAATCTGGTTACCGCAATCCGTCCGTAACATTTTGACCGACACGTCGGCGCGAATATTTAAGTTGTCCGGCGCGTTTTTATCCCGCTCTAAATTATCCCCGGTGAAAAAAGGCCTACCGAAACGTCACGGACATTTTACAACGTAATAAAAAGTAATTTGCAAACGGTCGTAATTCGCGGCGGAATAACCATCAATAAAAGACGAGTCGCCACCTGGCCGGAGTTAAAATTAACTCTCGTGCTGTGCTCTCGTTACACGGATCGTCGGAAAGGGGTTAGCCGTTTTCTTTTCATCGACGGCGTCGCCGCAATTAAATTATCCGAATCGCCCGTCACCGCCGCGATTTAAGCTTATCACGGGGCCTTTTCAATAGTCGAATCCAAACGGCCTGTACGGCCTGTGTAATAACGTGTAGTCACGAACGACCGTTTATGTACGTATGCTTGTAAGCATTACGTAATAAATGCACGGGTCTAACTGTCCAACCAGTTGCGTTCCCTTACCTTCTTCCTCTTATCCCTTTTTTCTCCGTACGAACGCGCGTGCATAAACGCGTGTACGACTCGAGACGCATAAATACGACGACGCGACGGTGCGGCGGTTGTGCTGAAGCCTCGACGTCCACAATGAATTCGAACAAGTGTACAGTACTTTAAACTGGCTTCTCTCTGGAACTCTTCTAAAATACTAAATCGTCTTGCCAATTTAACAGTTAAACGTATACATAAATAATTCTAATTTTATTGATGTATATCAATTCTGTATGAACCATTATATGTATACATATATTACGCAGTAGCTATCTAGACAGCAGATTTTATTTGATGAAGTTTGATCTTATTCCAGCTAATCTCAATATATATATAACATAAATTAATTATAACGTAAATGGGAAATCGATGCCACTTAGAATTGTGCTGGATCATCTCTGAAAACTATATTTATATAAAACAATTCAGAATATCAAAAACTGAACATATAATTCAATGTTTAAATGATCAAACAAATGTTTATGTCAAATACGTCTTTTATTCTGATATTATAAATATTTCATTTTAAATTCGCAGTCTATATAGTTGTATGTATATATTTATATCATTTATTCCATCGACTGTTAGACGAAACATTATGCTACGTAACTATGATACGTTGCGGAAATACGATACAAGTAGATACGCAACTTTAGCGGGTAACGGAACATCGATTCGATTAAATTTAAGCTGAGTGGCGATAAACAGGGAAAAAAGAGTAGAGGAAGGGAACGTGTGAAGAAAAAAGTAGCTGCTACCAAGGTCTGGGTCTGGTGTACATCTTATCTGGCCCCGTAAGTCGTAAGTAAGGTGTTCCCGGACGCGTTTCAACTTGGCGCCATTTTTATTTTCCTCCAAGCGAGAATGGATGACTCACGCGACCGGCCTCCAACGGGTACCGGTCTCACCGTGAAAGTTTACAAGCTATATTGGCGAATTTATCGATAACAGCTTGGAACGACCCGCAATAATTCGTCGAATCAAAGAATACATTAGGTTGCTGGATATGAAACGCTATTTTGTTTCTGAGATTTGAATTTAAAGGGGTACACTTCGATAGTTACGCGATAAGGTAGACTGTCAATGTTACCCACAAAATTAGCCAAAAATATGGGTTTCCAGGATTACACTTTTCGTCCTTATATGAGAATATTTTCCGGTAGTCTGCAGGTACTTCTTTAAAAAGAGGAAAATCAAATCTGACGCTTCACGAGAAAGAAAAAAATTTCAAAATGCATCTAATATAATAAAATCGAACGAACAACGTCACTTAATTTTGGATGAACATTAACGTATCAGTTCTCGTTGAAACGATATTACACAAAGGAAGGGGCAATTAACGAAAACTATCGACGTAGCGAAAGCAGCGTATCGAAATTGCAACATTAATTGGTCTACTAACTAATATAATGTCATAACCGCGTCGCGCTGTATACCCAGATTAAATTCCTGATCCCCGTTTAAATTACCATAAATTCCATACGTGGTATGTTATCATAATACTCGAACGAACAATTAATTCCGGAAGCAGACGGTTACTGCGTTTCCTGAAAGCTCTTCCTTCGAGGATTCATGTTTGCGATATTAATGATATCTTCGTTCTCCGTCTCACTGGAATATCTAAACGAGCATATGTTTACAAGAAAATTGATAAGTAATTACATAATGCAGTTGAAATATTGGAACGTTTCTTATTGACTCACTTCCTACGTTATATAAGGTGGTTCATCAAGTATTCCCACCTCGATTTGCGTCGTTATTATTGTACGTAGCAAAGAATCTTTGTATATAATGTTAAATGGTTTCAAGAGAGGCACATTTTAGTATAGTGAGTTATTCTGTAGGTGAACGCGTAATAGAAAAATAAAAGTCATCAATATTTTAAAAATAAAATTAGGAAATAGTTTTATCTGCACCGATCGATGAAGCTTTATAGTCTTTGCAAAAAATTATTAATGTATTAATATCGAAAAGACATTATTGGTTAATGATGTGTCTTGGAAATCGTATTATTGGACCATACTTTATCAAAGAATCACTGACTGGACAAAAATATACAGATTTTTTGACAAATACCTTATGGTCATTTTTACATGATGTGCCATTCCATGCCATTCGACTTTCTCTTATGGGTTTACTTGAAAAAATAAGATAACTGTATCAAGACTTTTACACATTAACCGAAGTTTTATGAAAAATCGTTATAAATAGATCAGTAATTAATTTTGTATTGTAGTCTTAATTCGAACCGAAGTTCGATAATGGATAAACGTTTGCGTGGTGCAAAGAAAGGGAGGTATAGCGAGCTCGGTGACCGCGTGGCTGCTTGCCAACCCGCATACATCATACCGTGACATAATCATCCTATATTCGCACCCCACTCATTTGACTTCGCATGCTCTCGAGCGCTGCTCTGCTGCATTACGCTCTGCGGTGCGGATAGTCTCGTCCGTAGTGTGTGTATTGCGTGGCGCTATCATTGCCACGACGCAGCGCTTGTGCTAAACGACATCCTACTTCCGGCTCCTCAGCTAAGCTAACCTTACGTACGTATTGTTCCAAGTGCGGCTCCGTGAAATATCGTGCGTTAGAGAGGAGATGATCATCCAGAAGCGTGCAGTTAGAGTAGAGATATTTAATTCAAGCTTGATTAAATTAAAAGAAGAAGAATTTTTTTTCATTAATGAGAATTAATTTTCAATACATACGTGCATACATAAACATGTAATCCTTTTGTAACGTGTAATATATTACACATAAATATATGATTTTACACATTTTATATTTTGTTCTGTAAAATTAAATTTTGGTTAATGACCAGAATAAGAATTATCGCGAGAGTTAGGTATGAAGGTGGGTGTTAAAGAATCAAGAAATTGACAAGATAAGTCGCTAGGACGACTATATGTAGAAAGAGTGGCACTGAGGTAAAACGCTTTAGCCCTAGGCCCACCCCCTCTTCGCCTAGACTTCACATTATTTTATGCGTCGTGCCCAGGTCCGTTTTTCCCCTCAGACGTCTGCATCGGTGGATCGCAGTTGTCCCCATTAAACTTCCTCTTTCTTAATTTTCTTAAAATTCCTTTAGGCACTATAAATATTAATTTGTGACATAAAATACATATGAAAATTTCATCATTAGTTGAGGATTTTCATGCATGTATAGCATATTTTATAGCATGTAAAA
>NW_017168484.1:0-213 GCF_001652005.2 Ceratina calcarata | reverse complement strand
TATATCCTAAACCTCGATTTAATTATAATTTGTTTTTGATATTCTCAGAATCCTCAGTTCTCTAGGATTCTCATTCAAGTATCAAAAGTACTTTGCATAAAACAATTTCTTCGTGTTAAAAGAAAATAGTACATACATTGCTGACACGACAAAGAGTTTTTTCGAATAATAATAATAATAATAATAATAATAATGTTGACACCATTTATATTT
>NW_017168483.1:0-213 GCF_001652005.2 Ceratina calcarata | reverse complement strand
GGATAATAATTCTTAACGTTGAATAAAATAAAATTTGCATTACAGTAAGTGGACGGAATGTTTATTTAATGATAAATTACAAATTACATTTAATGCGAAATTTGAGCTTCGTGTTTTTTGATAACTTCATTTATATGTGGGTGTAAGAATGATAATGATACTCTCATTCCGTGTCGCAGTGGCCAGGCCTGTATCAAAGATTTATTTTTTTAG
>NW_017168482.1:0-213 GCF_001652005.2 Ceratina calcarata | reverse complement strand
TGGGATTAAGTAGTGTTGGTTAAAACTCTTAACAGCTAAAGACAAACGCGTAGAATACTGATACATAAAAAAAAACTATAAGAAGCCTCAGCTTTTTTTTCCGTTCGTTCACCATTTGTTAAAAAAATGAACCATTGTCTCGGCGGCGGTCTTGCAACTAAATCTTATTTAAAAAGAGATATTAACGTTTAATCAAATCGATATCAATAATAT
>NW_017168481.1:0-213 GCF_001652005.2 Ceratina calcarata | reverse complement strand
AGGATTTTTCTATCTGTTTAAAAAATGAAATCCAGTTTGAGGCTCCTTTAGTTCTTCAAAAGTTATATCTAAGTTTTTTATAACTGCATAAAATGTAGTCACAATCGGAGAAAATATTAGGCAATGAATTGTAGAATCAAATCTGCAAGTGGAAAATTAGGATTTTTCTATCTGTTTAAAAAATGAAATCCAGTTTGAGGCTCCTTTAGTTCT
>NW_017168480.1:0-213 GCF_001652005.2 Ceratina calcarata | reverse complement strand
TGTACGCCAGCCTCCAACCAGCATTCTTTTACACCTGTGCGAGCCCTTCTAAACTTATGCATGGGATCCTCCCACAGAAACAATGCACCCGGCTCTCCTTCCCTCGCTTTGTTCCTCTTTCCTTCTTCGAGTAGTACCTCCAGTTCTTCTGCAGCCTCTCGTTCGAAAACTCCTTAACGACTAATTGACCATTCACCTCTGTTCCATTTTTCA
>NW_017168479.1:0-213 GCF_001652005.2 Ceratina calcarata | reverse complement strand
GGAGGTCTAAATAGATGTTTGTTGGGCTTTTCTTGTCGTCCTTGTTTTCCGTTGGTGTCCGGGGTCGTTTTTGCGGCTTGTTTGTCCGCTTTTATTAGTTGTCCTTGTGTGTATTGTTCTCGGGGGCTCGTCCAGTGCTGTTTCTTGGTGGCGTGGTAGGTGGGCGTTCGGTTTTGGTGGCCGCCGCGTGCGTGGCCCAGTTTCTGGGGTTTT
>NW_017168478.1:0-213 GCF_001652005.2 Ceratina calcarata | reverse complement strand
CGTAGATGTATCTCTAGAGTTAGCTCTAATTGGGCCGAGAATGAAATTATTTTCTCCTGTTATTGTTCTTAGAGCGGCTAATACTTCGGGATGGGATGTAGCGTAGTCAAGTTCTGTAATTAGTATTTCTTTGAACTTAACAGGGCACCTGACTTGGACGTCCTCTGTTGGAAAAAGGCTGCTGATTTTTTCAGCTAAGGAGGCTGCGGCATT
>NW_017168477.1:0-213 GCF_001652005.2 Ceratina calcarata | reverse complement strand
AAATTCTGTGAGTAAGTCAATTTACGCTCCCCGGAGGGTCTGAACGGAGACTTTTAATTCGATGAACTTGACGAAAAGCGCGAAAGTGACGAGTTGAAATTTTTCAAGCTTCAACAATTTCTTTTCAAGCAGATCCGTCCCACGTTCCTTCACCCCCCCCGGCGGTAAACGCGTCCGCGCGCAACTTGCATAATTTCGTGCGATATTCAGTAA
>NW_017168476.1:0-213 GCF_001652005.2 Ceratina calcarata | reverse complement strand
GTTTGACCAGGTATGAGATAGAGAGTTAAAAATATTGAAGGTTTGTCATGATTTATGATAGAGTTGTAAAAAAAGGAGAAGGAAAAGTTTACTAGTTGAATTTTTGAGGAAAGGAGAAGATAATTTGTTGGGAGCTTATTGGTATTGTGATTTGTTTGTTAATTTATAAAGTAAGGATGAATTAAAATAATTGTAGGAGTGAGTTTGTTGGGA
>NW_017168475.1:0-213 GCF_001652005.2 Ceratina calcarata | reverse complement strand
GAGATCGGGGTGGCAGAGGAGATCGGGGTGGCTGAGGAGATCGGGGCGGTTGAGGAGATTGGGGCGATGGAGAAAATCGGGGTGGCCGAGGAAATCCGGGCGATCGAGGCGGCGGAGGACACCTTTTATATGTTTATAAATTATTAATAAGAAAATATTAATAAATGTAAAGTATTTAAAAAACATAAAATACATTAATTAATATAAATCCTC
>NW_017168474.1:0-1532 GCF_001652005.2 Ceratina calcarata | reverse complement strand
ATTAGCGACTTATTAAATTTATTTGACCTGAACCAGCTGGATGGCTCTTCGAAGGCTCTAGGGTTTGCTGACGATTTTATTGTATATTCCATCGGCAATAAGGCTATGTTGATTAGAGACAGGCTCGAAGACTTAGTCAACAAAATTAACTCATATTATATGGCTTGGAATTTAAAACTAAATCCTCTCAAATGCGAGACGATCCTTTTTAAGAAACCCACTTATTTTATATCTTCCGCGGCCAAGAGGGGGGCATCTACCTTCAAGGTAGAAATTACCGACCCGGGTACCTCTAACCTGGTGACCATACCCCACAAAAGCAGGGTAAAATACTTGGGTTACCATGTGAATTACCTGGCAAGAGGTAATCTGCATGCCGATCTAGCCTTGTCGAAAGCGCGTGCAGCCTTTATGGCCAATGGTAGAGTTTTTCGAAACCGGGCGTTGGCCAAGGACACGAAAATTGTCCTCTACATGTTGTTAATCAGGCCCATTTTAACATATGCTGCGCCAGTGTGGTGGAATATCAACCACTCCCTGGCTGAGAAGCTTCGCGAATTTGAGCGTAAATGTCTCCGAGCCTGCCTCGGTATGTACCGTTCGGCCCAGTCTGAGTGGTTGCATTTCGTGAGCAATCATAAATTATACGATACTGCGCAAATCCCACGCATAGACAATTACATTATTAAGCTAACCAGAGACTATTTTAGTAAGCTTCCACTAAGCTCTAATCCGATTATTAAGAAGCTCAGATTGCTAAACGACGATACGGCAAAGGCACAATTGCGGTCGGGATACGTCTCACCGCAGGCGTTTATCTATTGCGATAAAACCGATAGGATACAAGACGAGAACAACGTCCCAATCATACATCATTGGAGACGTAACAAGGCGGACAAGCGCATTGCATTTGAGAGTCCGACCACTTTGCAATGCGACGATTTCAAATACTCTATGGCAATCCCGCGCGGTGACCACTTGGATTTTAGGCGGCTAAACCTTAAAAAGTATTGGTGGTTGACGGTTAATCAGCCAGGAATTAAAAGTCTCGTTGAGCGTAAAGTCAGAATTCTGCAGCGCAGAAGAGCAAGGATTAGCAGCCGCGCCCGTGATTGCTAGGCTGGAGTGCAATTCTTACCTGTTGGTCCTTATTACCCTATGGGTAATTTAAGGCCAATGGTCCCCTGTAAATAGTCCTTATGTACATAGTAGTGGTAAGCCGTAGTTTTGTAGTGTAGTGTAAGTTCAATTTACGAGATTGTCGATGGGTTTTTTCTATTGTAACTCCGTTTTTTTTTCCTGTCTTTACTCATTCCGCTATTGTTGCTACGAAGGTAGCTTAATGACTCAGTTACTGCTCGTTTCCGTGTCGGGCTTCGTGGCTCAGCTCCAGCTGGCACCCCCGGCGACCCTGCGTCTTGGGGCAAGGGAGGGAAAAATTTTTTTTTGTAGAATGCAAGCTTCTTTTATAGAATGTGTTTATTAGCTGTAGGTTACACCACATATTGTATTTGGAGATATAAATAAACATT
>NW_017168473.1:0-213 GCF_001652005.2 Ceratina calcarata | reverse complement strand
TACAATCAGTACAAAATAAAGCTACTAAAACAAAAGAATCGAAAGTCCAAGAAAACAATTACCGATTTACGGTCGATGATGGATGCCCTGAGAAAAAAGAATTCGCTGGAAGGTGGACATGTTGAATCTTTACAAGGAATATCTTTGTGTAATGTACTTGTGACGGAGCATATTTCCTCCGTCCCCGCGTAGTCACGCAACCGGCTCGACACG
>NW_017168472.1:0-213 GCF_001652005.2 Ceratina calcarata | reverse complement strand
TGGCAGCAGAACAGCGTTCGTTGAGTAATCAACATATACGGTTCCGGTCCCTTTTCGGAGTGATTCGAAAGATCGAAGCGGAGAGCGGAAAGCCTCCGAAGAATACAATCCACTTAGCACGCTGCTGAGTTGATTTAGCGTGCGGCTCGAACATTGCTGTGAGCCTATATTTATTGAATTGTGTCTTTACAGCGATCGCGAGAGCCGACGGGA
>NW_017168471.1:0-213 GCF_001652005.2 Ceratina calcarata | reverse complement strand
TTCAGGTAATTACACTAAATTTCAGAGTAGTTAAACATAGAGAAAATAGAGCAATGACAAAGTATATATATACGCGTAGAGAACAAATGTTAGCAAGAGAAAGTATTTTTGAGACTAAAAGACGTTTTTTTATTACTAAATATTTTAATATTTGCGAAAATCATAGGCATGATTCTTTGTTACGAGCACGTGGATCGGTAACAGGTTCGAACA
>NW_017168470.1:0-213 GCF_001652005.2 Ceratina calcarata | reverse complement strand
TCAGGGTAATGCCGGTCGCTTGATGGTAAAACCGGACCGCCTCGGCGAGCACCCGCTCATCAGCCTGCTTGACACGCCGGACGATCTCCTCGTACTCGGCGCCGGTGAAGGCCCGGGGCGGGCAGCCGTCCGGAACCAGCAGAACCCGCCCGGTAGACAACTCGCCGGCCCCCACGCCCAACACGGTGTCGTGAATCCTCTAAAAAAGAGAGA
>NW_017168469.1:0-213 GCF_001652005.2 Ceratina calcarata | reverse complement strand
CCCACACCACCGGCTGACTTGATTACTTACTTTGAAGTGTGTACAGCTGCCTGACGCAGTAATCGAAGTGCTTAACACCGGTTTGGGGCGCCCTTATTAAGGCACGGGTTGCGTACGTGGTTGCGGCGCCGCCTAGTGTCGGCATCGGGAGTCTCGCTGCGTCGTATTTCGGCCGCGAGAAGACCGCCTCGGGCGACGCCGCCTAGCGTCCGC
>NW_017168468.1:0-213 GCF_001652005.2 Ceratina calcarata | reverse complement strand
TGACCATAGAACACGTCCTTAAAATATTGCCCACTTGTACGTTTACACCCTGTATTTTTATATCCTGTTACAATTATTTTTTAGGCACAGGAATTAGTTGTGAAAGTTATCAGCTGAACAAAACGTATGACATCTTATGAATTTCCACTTAATATTTTTCATCTATGCTCTACTATACATATAAGTATGTAATATGTATTTGGTAAACACCAA
>NW_017168467.1:0-213 GCF_001652005.2 Ceratina calcarata | reverse complement strand
TCCCCGTTCACTGTATTCGCGTCCCTATAGTTTATTAGACAAATAGAATTACGAGGCTTTTTCGTTCCATTCTGCGAAACATCCATTCAGCTTTTCATACTCTGAATTGCTTCAATTCAGTATTTATAATCTGTTCATACATAATTTTCTCGCAGTCTGTTTAATAAATAAATAAATAGAATTGAATGATTTCTTAAAAAGATGAAAAATATT
>NW_017168466.1:0-213 GCF_001652005.2 Ceratina calcarata | reverse complement strand
TTGGTCTTGAAATACCACCGCCAATACTTCAAGCCGCTCTACATTGCATCGATGGTCTTGGCCAAAGCATTGGCGATATCTTTAGGCGTATGATTGGCTTCGGATTGGATTTGACGATTAGATTTTTTTTCTACTATACTATAATGGAGAATACAACGAATAGTAGCGCCTCGGACATGGAGCAATCTGGTCCCGGGTGCTCCATGATGGACT
>NW_017168465.1:0-213 GCF_001652005.2 Ceratina calcarata | reverse complement strand
TATTATGAAAAAAGACACATACATATTTAACAGAAACATGTTTAATTGATTATTCCAGAATATATTCACCCTCGACTTCAATAATTGTTTTGTTTGTCAGTTTGTTAAACTGCGGATTTTCTGCATTTATGCATAGCAAAATTGAGTATATGAGAAACGTATTTTTATTATGCATAGCAAAATTGAGTACATGAGAAATGTATGAAATAAATG
>NW_017168464.1:0-213 GCF_001652005.2 Ceratina calcarata | reverse complement strand
GGCCACGTGAGTGCAGACACCTCAAGAGTGCATATCAGCTAGCCTCGGACTCCCAGTAACCGTCTGCAACAGCAAGCGGCTCTTTACGAGCACATAACGTAACCCCGATGACAACCAGCAGACAAAGGCAATCGTCCTACCGGACGTTACGGTAGATACCATCCGCCCAGAGATAGGCATACCGCGTATCGCTCAGGTCACGTTGCGCCCACG
>NW_017168463.1:0-1532 GCF_001652005.2 Ceratina calcarata | reverse complement strand
ATAATGTTTATGTACGTTTATGTCTGGTTATACTTCTCAGAATTCATCTAAGGACATTTAAGTGTATTTACCGACAATCTTCCAATTTGCATCATTAACTAGATTCGTAGCACGTAACAAATATCAACACCTATTCTATTAGATTTTTATATCTTCACATCGATATCAATTTCATTGATTTAAAACATCAATCAAACGGTTCTTCTTAAAACGATTTACCCATATAAATTAACAAATAAAATACGCCGGTATCTCATTTTATATTGTGTATGTCATGCGCCAATGAGTTAACAATATAATTGTACGAACATGATTCTTAAAAGACAACTCCCATGTAAATAAAGGGAAGTTACCTTTTACGAATGATTCGCTGGTTATAAATACCCCGTAAACTGGAAAAATTGCACGTTTTATACACTAAATTAAATTAAAATGTCGATATATGCCTGAAAGGTTCAAAAACCAAACAATGTGAAAAACGTTCGAATAAAATGATCACAGATTCATTAGACATGATATGTACATTTACACAAATGTATTTGAACAATAATCGTGTATGTGAGAAAGAAAGTGGCATAAGTCGTACGTTTCTAGTTTCGAGAAATTTAGAGTCAAAGTTTAATTGGCTTACAGTATTTATATTTAGCACGAAATATTTAACTGTCCATTGTTAGCGATGTAAAACGATATTAACGTGAGTCTATGTTAGAATTAATATTGTGGCAAACAAAAAATATCATCTCAAGTTTCTTTTATAAATATGACTCATCACTTTCATTGTCATGTACACAATTATAATTAAACAATATGCAAGGAATACTAAAAGAAATTAAGTATTGTATAATTAGAAAATACTGTAAGAAACGATGATTGAAAAGTTAAGCTCATTTTTACTTGGTTTTTGAGTCCTTCATACATAGATAAATCCCAAATAAAAATTCCGCGTGTATCCATGTTATTAACAAAGCAGGAGCGTATAGTTTAATTGGGTATAAGTTACTATGGTATTATAAATTGTCTACAATATACAAGATTGAATGTACACGTCAGCATTGATATAACAGAATCAAAGTTTCAATTGCGGTAAGCTATACATCTACCAACATCGATGATGCACACTCGTAAGCGCTAAGTTTTATTAGTTTCACTTAAAAACCTTCAAGCTCAATTTATCTCTGCGTTGAGCATAAGTAAAATAAAAATTCCCTTTTATTATAATATTACGTTAATCACGAAATTCATGCATTTGTTAATAATCCATTAACATAAATGATTATTAGTAGAATCTCTACTGGAGGCAGTATCTTTACACAACAGGTATGGTGTGCTTTTCGAAGCAAAAATATTTTAAACGTCAATTGCACCATATACCTGTAAAAATCATAGATATACATCTATTCGTAAACGCAAATAGTAACATACATATACAGTACAAGATAAAGTTTGTCGATTTGAATTTTTTCGTGTACAATTTTCAAATCAGTGACACCAGAATTTCAAAGCTTGCGTAGTTCGTCAATATTGTCATAGAG
>NW_017168462.1:0-213 GCF_001652005.2 Ceratina calcarata | reverse complement strand
GGGACGAGACGCGAAATAACCGGACAATTATGTTGCACTTTTAACGCCTTTTATTTATTCCTTTTATTCAGAATATACCTTTTATTCAGAAATCGAGGTCACTGGATACGTCCGACGTCGGGGCCTGGTATCCGCAATTGCCGGGGAATATTGAGTCTCGGCCGTCGTTGGGTGAATCAGCGCCGTCCGTGCTCGTTCTTGTGTCCTCCTCAG
>NW_017168461.1:0-213 GCF_001652005.2 Ceratina calcarata | reverse complement strand
GCATTATACGGCCCTACGCGTGCTCTCATTGGTCAGTGCTACTTTTCGTTAATAATTCAAAAACTATGACTTACTTTGCATTTTACCAGAGGAAATTATTGTTCAGAAACACCTCCAGAATCACCCCTTTCCGGCTCTAACACATTTTCTGGGACACCCTGTATAATGAAAGAAATGTCTATTTAGAATGAATTTTGTTAACCCCTTGACATA
>NW_017168460.1:0-213 GCF_001652005.2 Ceratina calcarata | reverse complement strand
TTTTCGGGGAAATGTACTGTTGAAGAAAGTGATAAAAAGAATTATATGCAGGTTGTTGAAAAAACAACTGCAAGCAAAAATAAAACAATTAAACTTTTAAAACAAACAAATAGAAGGCTATTAACAGAAATTAACAGTTTGCATGCATTAATCGATTTTTTGAGAGAGAAAAGTATGATTACAGAAGATCATTCTATAATGCTCTCGGTACGT
>NW_017168459.1:0-214 GCF_001652005.2 Ceratina calcarata | reverse complement strand
GTATGGATTTTGTTTGGATGTATAATTGTTGAAATTGACCTTGAAAATTACTTTTTAGTACGTAACAACATTCATTTTTCATAAAATCCTTACAAAAATGATTGTCTATAAATAATAAGCGCCCCATTTGATTAAGGATATATTGGCTATACAATCCCAAGTCAATCCCAAAAGATTATGTACCTTAGAAAAACGCATTTCCTATAATTAAAAA
>NW_017168458.1:0-214 GCF_001652005.2 Ceratina calcarata | reverse complement strand
GCTACGTGATTAAATGTATCGCTTACAATTATCGTTATCTCTATCATTAAGATTAAGTTCCTTAGAGCTATGTGTATACATGATCTTATCGCTGGGTCATGTGCTATGTGATTCTATGACTAAGTCTTTATCTCTACGTGACTGTTCCTTATCTTAATAGTCGTTGAGCTAACGCGTCGCTAGTACATGTCACTGGACTGATGTCACTAATTCA
>NW_017168456.1:0-214 GCF_001652005.2 Ceratina calcarata | reverse complement strand
TTCATTCTGAACGTGTATTATACACAGAATCTGGCCATTACTCGACGCCGGTGTTTAGCCTGGGCGATAGGCGTGCAGGCGGTTCATTGCCTTCACGGCATCCTGGGTCACGAGACCCTCCGTGCAGAGTACCGCTTCGTCGATTGCGCCATCTATAAGCTGGCGTTCTGCTGTGGGTGGTTTGCCAAGCACGAAGCCCACGACTTGATTTTTG
>NW_017168455.1:0-214 GCF_001652005.2 Ceratina calcarata | reverse complement strand
AGAGAAGGTAATAATTTCAACAATAATACCTTTTATTTTTATATTATTTTAATTTTTATTTTTTTTTTAAATTTTTATATTTCATATAATTTTAACAATAATTCCTTTATATTAATTATTATAGATATTAATTAATTTAATAATAATATTAATTATTATAGATATTGAAAACGATTCCTCGTCCTCCTCGGCCGCCGTTCTATCTGTAATAATA
>NW_017168454.1:0-214 GCF_001652005.2 Ceratina calcarata | reverse complement strand
TTATGAGGGATCATTAACGGAATATGCAATAAAGAAAGAAAAACTGTTAATGGATGTGGATAAAAATATGGGGAAAAAAACAGCAGTAGCATTAATAGCAATGGAATTGCCAGATTACATAAGAAATAGAATCGACAAAGAAGACTGTGTAGATTCAACTACCTTAATCAATGAAATAAGAAAATATGAAAGTTCTACTAGTCGAAAAGTAACA
>NW_017168453.1:0-214 GCF_001652005.2 Ceratina calcarata | reverse complement strand
GAACATTACCGTGAGCCCATATTTATTTCTTTGTCTTTTCACAGCGATCGCGACATTAGGCGGGTAGATCGAGGAAGTCGGCGCCGCCGCAAGACGAAAGTGAGCAAACGGAGGACTCGAGGACGGCCCGCCGGACGCTATTAATTCCCGGCTACCCCCGACGAATAGAGATCCTCCAGTAAAGAGACAGATTAAATAAACCAGGTTTCATTTT
>NW_017168452.1:0-1533 GCF_001652005.2 Ceratina calcarata | reverse complement strand
TGGTTAAGATATAGGGCTAAAAATTGGAGTGAATGTTTCTTTTTTGATAAGCTATTGAATGGCACAAACGGCGCTTCATTCGGCTCAAGGGCACATTTGACCCGCTTATCCAGCTAGGCCCTTTCTATACTTCAAATTGAAATAGGAAAAGTTCGTAAAGAATAAATATAGATTTTATTCTCAGTTGAATGCTCAAACTGCTCAGTTGAATTTAATTAACAATTTTATTTTTCAAGTTGCAGTGGATGATAAATTATGAAAAAATTCAGGGATATACTACCCACTGTGTACCTAATGCTTCGTTATTTAGAGAAACAGTAGAGTCGAGAGTGGGAGTTAAAAGCTGCAGAGGGGAAGGAGCTGAGAAAACCCCTGAGTAAACTCTTTGCCTCCGTTTTACCGAGCTTACCCACTTGGACGACAACGTCACAGACGACAACGAATCGATGTTCACAGCGTTTTCACGTAAACACGAGACCTCTCGAATCAGCTTTGAGGCCGGGGAGAAGCCACGTGCTCACTCTCTATCTACATAAAGGGTCGCACCTCTCATCCTGTTCCACCCTTTTCTACACATATATCTTGACTATACATACATCACCAAGTAACATGTCTTAGTTTTACACGAAATCGAGTTTGTGTACGTGTCAACGTAATGCATTTTCGCGTACAGAAGATGAGGCAAAACTAGACTGCCACCCTGAGAATTCATGTTGAAGCTGGAAAAAATGTGAGAGGAGGCAGGTGCTCTGTACAGTAAAAAGTGAAGAACACAAGAAATTGGACTCGGATACTTAAGGACGTAATTCACTGTGTCGGTTTGAAAAAATAGATTGTTTAATGCATTTTTCCAGAGTTACATATCTGAGAATATGCGGTAAAAATTTTGTATGGGAATTCCAAGTAGTTTAGCAATTATAGCTAAATGGTGAATAACTAGCGCGTTTTATGAATTACATTTTATGTATATAATCAGAAATACATCGAAATCTTCAAATCCATTTTTCTCGAAACATTATTTTCGCGCTTCGTGCGGATAATTTTCAAAAAACTACTTAACGAATTTATCTACAATTTGTGTACAGTACATTCTAAATACATGCAAGTAGCTATTATCTGGAATAGAACTATGAACTTAAATTAACAATGTAGGTAATTTTTATAGTAGGATAATGAAAATGAAGCGTAAAATTTGATACTTCGACTTTGAAACACCATTTTGCTGTTTTTTAATAAACTGGTTTAATTCTAATCCGAGCCGTAACGGCATTCATACTGACTAGTATCCTTCTTGAATTTTTTGTTTCTTACGATCCGTTTTTCAAAAACCACTCGAACCAGCAAGATACTATTTTTTCGTTTATGAACCTTACTTATGTTTGGGAAAAAATTGTCACAATAGATATTAAAAACTATTTTCATATTCTGTAAATGTTCATTAATAACTTGTTAAAATTTGGTTTTATTAATAATCAACGTCCATACGAAAAATCCTGAAAATTATCGTTTTTTCGATGCCCCATAGTGGACCCT
>NW_017168451.1:0-214 GCF_001652005.2 Ceratina calcarata | reverse complement strand
TGCAAATTAAATTTAATGCGAAATTTTTTTTAATTACTTCATTTATATTCGGGCGTAAAAATGATACTGTATTTCTCTACTCTCATTTCGTGATCCAGATTTAAAAGTCTGGATTTGTTTTAGGAAAAAGCTAATTTTATACATGTAAGAAATTCGGGAAAGTAAATTACCACAGTACATTCTGCATGCTATAAAATGTTTCTACCTCTTCAGT
>NW_017168450.1:0-214 GCF_001652005.2 Ceratina calcarata | reverse complement strand
TGATAATATATGTGCTCTTACCAAGAAATAACTTGGCAGCGAATGGGTTAAACAATGCTAGCATTTTGAGTTTGTTATTATAGATTCCTATTACTACTAAAAAGCTACCTGTAAAATTTTAAATTAATTCATGGGTTTTTTGAAAAATTATAAAGACCCAAATTTGCATGTACTCTTATGGTAATCAGCAATAACCCAAAGAAAACTTCACTTT
>NW_017168449.1:0-214 GCF_001652005.2 Ceratina calcarata | reverse complement strand
ATTCATATTATAGAGTATATAATATTTATTCTATTTTAGTGCTATTATTAATTACTCTAATGTGCTTTACGTTTTACACTATTATAATATATTTCTAATGAAATTTCTGTAAGGTACTGTTACAGTAGAAAGCACTGAGCTATTCTAATTTATATCTTTTCTACGCCATATACATATGTATGTAGATGTGCAGTGCATAGCATAACGCGTTTCA
>NW_017168448.1:0-214 GCF_001652005.2 Ceratina calcarata | reverse complement strand
AAATATTTTAATTCCATATTTGTGACGCTTTTGTTTTAAATATTGCCTAAATATAATGCGGCCACGAAAGGGAATCAAGGATTCATCAATACATATGTCCTCGGTAGGATTGTAATAGTTTTGATAATTGGTTTCCAAAGTGTCTATAATTGGTTGTAGTTTGAATAAACGATTGGAATCATTATTGTTTTTGTTGTCTACAAAATGTAGCATT
>NW_017168447.1:0-214 GCF_001652005.2 Ceratina calcarata | reverse complement strand
TTGCTACCGTCTTAATCTAACATTGATTACGACACGCAGTGAACGTGTTCTTATTATTGCTTCTAATCATAAAATTTGATGTTATAAATTGAATACGACGCTGAAATCCACCATGCATCTAAAAACAATGTTTTCGTTTCATCATAAATGATGTCAAAAGTATAATATTTCCATTTTTTATACTTTTAACATAATGCCACGTGTTTCTAGTATT
>NW_017168446.1:0-214 GCF_001652005.2 Ceratina calcarata | reverse complement strand
TATATACACTAATAAGTATATATACAATTAAGATTAAACAGATATAAATTATTAACATGAAATAACCATAAATTAAGTAGGATTTTCGAATTATTTCTGTGTATAATTTCGGGTATATTTCTTAACAAATACATCCCATCATGCCGCACATTTAACAAATGAAGAATATTTCACTGCATAACAAATTACACTCGGAATCAAACATTAAATCACG
>NW_017168445.1:0-214 GCF_001652005.2 Ceratina calcarata | reverse complement strand
ATCAGGTGGATGCAGCATCTCGGAATGCACTTTAAAAGAAAGGGTAAATTATGCGAGGCCTTTCCCCGAATTGGGAAAAGGCAGAAAACGCACTAAAGATAATAATCCTTTTGGGGTTACACGACAAGTGAAAGCCCTCGTTACAGAACAATTGTAACGGTTCACTTTGTTTCAGATCAAGTCTGAGGACAGACTTATGGTCAGAATTGTCCGA
>NW_017168444.1:0-214 GCF_001652005.2 Ceratina calcarata | reverse complement strand
TCCGGACCCCGTTAGGTCATCTCCTTATTTAACATCGTGCGGAAAATGTGAAAAAAATGTGCAATCGCTGAGCGTGACTCGATTGCACCCCTTTAAGCGAAAATGAAGGAACAGAAGCGAAAGCGTTTGCTGGTCATCGAAGGATCCACGAGACACGATCATTTAAAGGGCAGGTTTGCAGTTTGGGTCTTGCCGTTTACCTTATACACGTATA
>NW_017168443.1:0-214 GCF_001652005.2 Ceratina calcarata | reverse complement strand
AATCCTCCTGCAGTTTTCGTGTTTCTCAAAGACAAGAACATTTAAGAGTATTATATAGCAAAAATATACAAACAGTACCTCTTCCTTAATATAATATTGTAACGACCACGAAAATTAATCGCCAGCTGATAAAAAAACGATCTGCCAAAAAAGCCGTGAATCTGCCGAATTGTTTATTAACAGCGTTGTTAGCGACGTGTAACTACATGAGGAG
>NW_017168442.1:0-214 GCF_001652005.2 Ceratina calcarata | reverse complement strand
GTGAGAAGACATTGCATATCAGAGGTAAATTGTTTTCAGCAAAACGCGCTGTCACATAGTAGGGGATGCCAGAAGGGCCGGGCGCGGTTGCTTTCCTCAGCATCCTCTTGATTGCGCTGCTGACCTCCTCTAGTTGAACTGACAAGCTGGGATCCCAGACTACAGGAGTACCAGATGGGATTGAGGGATTCGTGCAAGGGAAAAGACCATCGAG
>NW_017168441.1:0-1535 GCF_001652005.2 Ceratina calcarata | reverse complement strand
ACAGAATGAAGCATGAATATTCACCAGAAAAATATTTTAATATGTATACAATCTTCTGTTTAAATAAATATAGGTGACGATACTAAAATATTATTAAACAAACGTTATTATACAATTTTACATTATACTAATAGCATCTCTTCTAGATTAAAAGTAAATTACTTTGATTGCTCATTCGATAGAACCTCCTGCTTTTATTCGTGTTCAATACTTTATAATAAATAAACTTGTCTTAAATTTAGTAATTGTCGTGTAACAAGGTTTAATTCTGTAGGTACAAATTAGAGCAAAGATGAAACAGTTAGTAACGTCTCGATGGTTCTAAGTCCAAATGTGGTTTGTGTTTATTTATTTCTAACAGTTCAAAGATTTGCACGTATCGTTTCACGTATCATCGTGTTGTTTCCTTATTAAATCCAACGGTGAAATCGAATTGAAATTGTCGTCCTGGGACCAAAAAAATTGTTCTTGTATCTCCGGAACGTGGCAGAGGCAGAGATCGTTGATTTCTTCAGTTTGTATAAACAGTTTCGCAGAAATTTGAGTAAGAATTTTTCCTCCACGGCGATGATTATGATACAACCTTCGTGGTACCGCTTAACCTGTATCTTCAAGATGTGCACGCCGCTTTCATTTTAACGAACACATTAATAAACGCTCGGAGAAATTCTTAGAACGACCATCGGACGATACACGAACAAGAAAACGGATTGTTCGTCACGGGAAATATCTATGTTATCTCATCGTGCTCCGATTTCGGTGAAGATCAAGATCCAACGTGATAACCTCTGGATCACACCCGATGAAATATTACGTTCCACGTTACGCGTAAAGATCCGGACCTGTCCCGAGTACACTGTCATCCTTTATCGTTTTAATCGCCACCCTTCTAACGATTCTACACTCTACACCGAAAAATCTGTTATCACGTTTCACGCGTCGCATTTAAAAGTCGCTCCCGTTCTTAAAAAGGACAAGAATGTTGTCCCTCTTCTTTGCCGTCGCCGTCGACCAGCTATCGCGAACAGTACGTCGACCTTGATTTCCTGTCCTTTCACCCACGCGGTGATAAACACGAGAAAACGATCCCGATTTAAACGCGAGTAAGACAATTTTTTTTTAACCGCTGTTTGACAAATTCCGCGATGAAAACCAGCGAACACCAGACGCCTGGTCAGGACGAAAGTACAAAGTGAAACACAGCGTAGATAACCTATTTTTGCAATGTGGAGAACGTGTGCTTTGCTCAGACGGTATAGCAAATTTTATATTCAAATAAATGCGTAAAGCGAAACGCGAGCACCGACATCGATAATTTATTTAAGCCGCAGTTTCGCGGTAATATTCTTTTAATAACGTATTCAATATTTAAAGAATCGTCAACGCGAACAATAAATTATTTTTATTGCATATTCATTTATGCAAATAGTTCTAAGAATTACTTTTGTATCCGTTGAAATTGGGAAAAGATCAGAGAATTAATTTTACAATTTTCCATGAATGGATTATCTAAAATAATTTTATTAAGTTTCGAA
>NW_017168440.1:0-214 GCF_001652005.2 Ceratina calcarata | reverse complement strand
GGGCTTGACCGATCACTGGTCGGTATTCAGAGTCGTCGCTTATTCTTAAGATCGTTTTAAGCATTTTCTTAAGTCCATGTTCCCTGTACAAGACAAGAACTGTAAATATGGGATAGACAGGGATAGCAAATTCTTAAGACAACCTTAAGAATAAGCAACGACTCTGATACAACTTAATTCAGAACCGTCGTGACCAGCATGGATACGTTACGAA
>NW_017168439.1:0-214 GCF_001652005.2 Ceratina calcarata | reverse complement strand
TTCAATCCAGCTTTTTTTAGAAAAGGAAAACAGCGTCCTTTAAAACTATTATTATGTAGCGAACAATTGCAAAACGCATTCGCTGAATTGGGCAGTGAAGATTGTAATAGAACGAATGTATTTAGATGTATTGAAAAATTTGTCTGTTCACTATATGCAATGAAATCACTTGATTCCGTAGATAACTCTCGATTTGCGCTGTTTTTAAAGAATT
>NW_017168438.1:0-214 GCF_001652005.2 Ceratina calcarata | reverse complement strand
GAAAAAACAGTCAGTGAACACTGAGAATTTTCCTGTTGCAACGATCCATCCCCTGTTTTAAATAAATTACCATTATCCGCGATTGCTACAATTTTCCACTGTGGAAAAGTGGAAAAAACGCGAACGCGGACGACGGTCAATGCTGGACTGCCGATGGAATTTCGGCGCGGCTGCGCCCATCGCACGACGCGCCGCACTTTCTCCTCTTTTTTTT
>NW_017168437.1:0-214 GCF_001652005.2 Ceratina calcarata | reverse complement strand
CAAATCCTTTTGCGTTGTTTTTAAGAAGAGTATATAAAGATGAAATTTTAGTGATATCAATTCCTTCCTTATTGTTAAAAATTCGCATAAGTCGGAGGACTGCATGAGATACATACGCCTCCGCACGTATTGCATAACTACGGAAAATTAGTTCGGAGAAATTAGCGGTCAGCTAATTCCTTGAGAAATTAAATAATTACGTGTACGCGAAAAT
>NW_017168436.1:0-214 GCF_001652005.2 Ceratina calcarata | reverse complement strand
GTCCTTCCAATTTCGTAAGCTATTTTGTAGCTCACTTCCAGCACATTTTCGTCCATTATAGAAAGTTCGTCGTCAGCTTCATCATCATTACTTGACATTTGAGCTTTCAGAGCTTCTATTTTTTCTCGTCTCTGCTCAGGTGTATACGACATATATTCTATTTCGTGATACACGGTATAATGTCTCTCCACATTGTACCTTTTCACTTGATTTA
>NW_017168435.1:0-214 GCF_001652005.2 Ceratina calcarata | reverse complement strand
CTTCGGATTCCCCTTTCTATTTCTAAATAACTTTCAAATGTTGAAGCGGTCAACATTTTCTGGTGCTCCGGGTGAGGACTGAATGATCGGATTAAGTTGAATCATTAAATTGAATCTTGTAAATTCATAATTTATTAATTGACGTATTGATTGAGACAAGTGACAGCCGTTGATGATCATTTGTCTGTCGCGATAGAGACGTTACAACGGGCTG
>NW_017168434.1:0-214 GCF_001652005.2 Ceratina calcarata | reverse complement strand
ATCCTCACACTAACATTTTCATGAACACGTATCACTTCGATGGGCACAGTTCTATATGTGTAGTTTTAGGTATTAACGGGAATCTACGAAATATTGAATTGGATCCACTATGAGAAGGATACAATTTTAATAAGACATAAAACTTCGTGGTAGGGGAAATGCATCATCAGTTATAAAGAAAGAAAGCTTACATGTAGAAAGAAATAGAATATGT
>NW_017168433.1:0-214 GCF_001652005.2 Ceratina calcarata | reverse complement strand
TGGGAATTGTAGATTTTGTTATAAACTACAAGAACGCAATCGGAAATTAGAAAAATTACTTCCAATATGTGACAAAAAGAGAACAGATTCAAGAAAAAATTAAATGCTACAAGAGAGAAAATTCACGAAGAAAAAACATTCTACACAATTAAACGAGCCTTTAAACAAAAACCTAAATAACGATCAAAGACTCCATGAGGGATACACAAAAATT
>NW_017168432.1:0-214 GCF_001652005.2 Ceratina calcarata | reverse complement strand
TCGTCTCTTATGTTCTAAATCGAGGGTTGCTCCATTAAAAACTCAGTCATTACTATGATTGGAATTATGTGCTGCTGTACTACTTACTCGATTATACACTAGCATCAATACAGCGATAAATATAAAATTCAACACAGTGACATTCTGGATAAATACAGCACCACATACCTTAAAGCAATTTATAGCCAACCGGATCAGCGAAATACAACGTAAT
>NW_017168431.1:0-214 GCF_001652005.2 Ceratina calcarata | reverse complement strand
TTTTTTTTTCCACTCGATGAGCGTATGCTAGACGTTGAGACGCTGAATATACTCCCACGTACTGGGCAATGCATTCCTGGTTTAAGAGATTAATGGAGAAAATTGTTGGGAATTGCTCGACGATTTTTGCCAACTGAATATTGTTTGCTGTGATTCATCTTTTTTTTTAACTTGACGAAAGCTAATTAGTAAATGGTGGAAACTTCAGTGATAA
>NW_017168430.1:0-1535 GCF_001652005.2 Ceratina calcarata | reverse complement strand
ACTCTTTATTGGGTCAACGAATTATAACAATTCAAGTTGCCGTGTAGGCACACAGCTTGTGGGAAATATTTTTGTTATTAAAATTAAATTACATTATTATTGACTGACGAGGCAGACATGGCTCTTGCGATTTGTTTACTAGTGAAGGGGGTGAAAACGGAGTTCCTCAGTCTGATAGGGTTGAACTTTCATGATTAAGTACGTTTGAATTTATAATTTTTCCTGTATTTTTCGGTATGTCGGTATGATCTTGATAATTGTCACATTATTTGATCATCGAGACAGGAATTTAGAATGACTCGTTTCATCTTGGATTTGATTTCTGATATATATGAATTCAATTTGTACTCTGAATAACATTGGCCGATCTCGAATTGGATCCAGCAGATATTTTATCATACTGCTATCGGTTTAATTTAATTGATTATATAACAAAGGTATGGATAATCTGTTGGTCTGATTGGTTTATTATCAATCAGGTTGATGATGACTGATTGGCCGAATGCAGTCCTGAACTGATGGAATGACTAGTCAATCGTTATGTGTAACGATTGAATAGGTAACTTAACATAAATAACAGTCGCCGGTACAGGGGTTTTGTAAATGGCAATAGCTTTATTGATAATTGTAAACTTCCTCAAGTCGACCTCTGAGTTGTAAATATCTGGGGTAATAAATTTTAACGTAGGGTGATTGGTTTACGATAAAAAAAAAACACGAGTGGGTTCGCGAAGGAAAACGGATCTATGGGACTTTCGTTTGTTTATTTGTCAATTTGTCCTAAAGAGTTTGAAATATACGAAGATAAAGTGGTTGAAGTTGGGAACGGGAATTTCCAACGTCAAAGCATTTCCGGGAAGGATGACGAGGGATAGCTAGCTTCAACAAAGGACGAGGTACTCGTATTGTCCTGAAAAAGGGGAAAAAGCTGGTAAAATGGTTAAATATTGGTGTACGTGTTTGTTATAATTGTAGTCGGAGGGCCGGCATACGGGTATGTTGATATATGAAACATTTCAAAATAAAAATATGTTTTTGCCGATGTGTGAACGGGTTGCTGTTTCGATGAATCATGATCTACGTAAAAAGCAAAACGAGCCGTAGTGCTTGTGAGCGAGGGACGATAGGGTTTGTTGTTATGGTTGTTGTAGTTATTCCTGATTCAAGGGGAATAATCAATGACGATAATGGGACGAGGATGGTCCGGACTCAGGGGATGATAGAAGGATAGTCGAAGTCTCTGGCTGGATATATGATTAAATCGAGATTTTGGACGCGAAGAATGTATCGCGGGGGAGGATTAAAAGAAGGGTAGATTTCGTAGCGATCAATTGATCGGGCATAGTCGCGTCTTTGTCTCCTGAAAAAGGGGAGAGGTAACGGAGAAAGGAATAGGAAGGAGTAGCGCTGGGCGGGACTATGTTATATGCAAATTGCTAGGACGATGGTGGAGGTTACGGATGTCGAATAGGGAGTGTAGAGTCGAGAGGTAGGGTACTGACTTGGCCAATGGTCGGATTCTGGATAGCCACGAT
>NW_017168429.1:0-214 GCF_001652005.2 Ceratina calcarata | reverse complement strand
TTTGGATCTGCCATTTCGTTTTTTGTAATTTCGATTTCAGATTCGAATTCAACGACCTTAAAAACCCGTATATATCAAATTTAGGCTGAATTGGACATTTTTTTTTTATACGTGCGAACCCTATTTTGGATCCGCCATCTTCTTTTTTGCAATTTCGACTTCAGATTCGAATTCAACGACCTTAAAAACCCTTATATATAAAATTTAGGCTGAA
>NW_017168428.1:0-214 GCF_001652005.2 Ceratina calcarata | reverse complement strand
TCGTACTGTAATAAATAAAGAAAGCCAACATTTTCTGTATTTCTTACTTTATCTTGATTTTTCTAGCCCCTCAGTCATTATTAAATAAAATGTCATTCGACAAAGGAACGCGAATCTTAATTGGGCAATTTCTGTTCGAGGCAACGACGTGATGCGTATCGTAGATGTAGAAAGAAAACATATTCATCGACAGCTGATCGCAGCAGTTAATTGT
>NW_017168427.1:0-214 GCF_001652005.2 Ceratina calcarata | reverse complement strand
TACTCATGCCCGTCTATGCGACTATAACAAAGATGCCCATAACAGCCCGCGCGGATTAACCAACCGTTCAACATGACGGCCACTCAGGCGAGGTCTAGAATTGCAAATTCTAGCATCCTCACAAGATAACGCGCTATGGATGGCACTTGCTGCAGGATAACGGCGTAAAGCCGGTCAGGTTTTGCTGCATTGGGAGAGCAGGATGGCGGCTTCG
>NW_017168426.1:0-214 GCF_001652005.2 Ceratina calcarata | reverse complement strand
CGTAAACAGCCATAATTATATGTATCATTAAATGATTGACTCTTCAATTTCAGTCCCACATTAAACTATGAAGAATTGCATATTTAATGTTTTAGAATATTCTAACACGAAGACATTATAATACTTTTTAACTGTTTACAAGTAATGTCTTACATTGGTTATATATTATAATTATACATTAATTTATATAGTAAGAGAAAATATCAAATTTATG
>NW_017168425.1:0-214 GCF_001652005.2 Ceratina calcarata | reverse complement strand
TTCACATCTATTCCATATCTGCTAAAATTGCCTGAAATAGCTTATGATTTATGAAATATCTGATATGGTATTAAAAATAATTACTATTTATTTTGGAAAATGGGTAAAAAATGCATAACAGAAATTATAACTAGTATTTACAATTGTACATATGAATATTTTTATTTTACTACTTGGTGGTTGTACTATATGTATTTAAGTAATTATTTAGTAC
>NW_017168424.1:0-214 GCF_001652005.2 Ceratina calcarata | reverse complement strand
AGTAGACTGATTTGAATACTTGAAAGCCCACCCTCGCTCGTCATTCGCTATGTCAGGCATTTAATCGTTCTGTTCTGTTTACTTTCATGGACCACTTGCAGTGAAGGCACCCCAACCACGTCTGCTCCTTCAAGAAAATGGGAGCGATTGCGAGTCGATCAGAACTCTGCGCAGTGGACTGTATGATATCTCGATGAGTTCAGCGGCTCCACAA
>NW_017168423.1:0-214 GCF_001652005.2 Ceratina calcarata | reverse complement strand
GATATATGTTCAGTCTCTTTCAAGGTACCTTTGGCTTAAGGTAGGATTTCCCCGCAGCGTCAGAGGTGCGCGTCTGGACGTAAGCGTCAAACGTCTAGCGTGAGCGTCCTGATTCAACTCTCGCGGCTGAACGTCGCGTCGACGCACACAAACACGTAATTTTAATTTTTAATATACATAATTTTCAATTTTTACGCATTCAGACTAAACTGCG
>NW_017168422.1:0-214 GCF_001652005.2 Ceratina calcarata | reverse complement strand
TTCTGGCATATGCTACGGTGGAGCCTCCTCCCGAACTGGCCGCAAGGTGCAGCACAAGTATGGGGCACGCCAAAATGGCTCCATGAGCACTCTCAGTTTCTCTCTGTTAATACGGAAATAAATTTGAAAATTCACTAGGTTTTCAGAAAAAAGCCGATATCAACATATTTTTTCGTCTCCCCAGATTGTTTTTACCACGAAGGTAGCTGAATAG
>NW_017168421.1:0-214 GCF_001652005.2 Ceratina calcarata | reverse complement strand
AACTACGTACGAACTAAACTGTTTTACCACCTACGATAAGACAGGCCGATACAATGATTATAAAAATTACATCGTTAAGGAAAAAGTTTGGGAAAAAATATCAGAAAATGTGAAAAGAACTAGCTAGTATTCTTCTGTTCTCAAATACATCTCGTCGAATCTCAAACATTTCATCTTTTTTATTCAATTGAACATCCGTACATGTGAAGATTTT
>NW_017168420.1:0-214 GCF_001652005.2 Ceratina calcarata | reverse complement strand
TACAGGAAACAAGTAAACCCCAATTCATTTATAAACAAAATATAGTCTACATCCCAATTTCTGTTCACATCTCAATTTCTACTCACTGGCTTATGATCATATACAAATTAATAGAAAAAAGGCAGTGAATAGAAATTGTTAGATGAACAGTAATTTGGTTATTTGCTATATAAAAAAATCCCTATCGATTTAATATCTGTTTCAACTTGTACAG
>NW_017168419.1:0-1536 GCF_001652005.2 Ceratina calcarata | reverse complement strand
CACTGGGTTCTCCGTTTCACCGTGTACATACACATGAACTAGGGCCACCGGGGGCCGCCGGATGGCTTTTTAACTCCCTTTTCTACATCCTCGCATCTTTTTCTTATATACGCATACGCTGTTACAGCATCATTCAAAAGAATAATCTTTCTTTTCTATTTCTAATCCGCGGAGACCGACGTCGACGGCCACGCGTACGTCATTCGGCGAACGGTGACGTCGAGTCCACACCGATGAATTACGCACTCTTATTATTATTGTCATTCGGCCGGTGTATTGTGCGTGTACGTTGGATGACACTCTATGGCCACGTTTACTACCTAGCCGCGCGCGCGGTTAAGAACCCAGATTAATGGTAAGTTCTCATGGACGTGGTCACGCGTTTGCGCGTTCGTCACCCGGAACACGCACATCGTTCGAAATTCCACACGGCCTGTCACTGACATTCTGTACTTCGTACAATCTCAGTGATTCTGTCTTACTATCATACATGTGTAAGTACCTATATAGACGATTCAACAATACACCAACGGATTCGCAAAATAATAATACTGGTTAAAGACTATCAATGAGATGTTTGAGAAGTGCATCATTCAATTAAGATTCATTATAGATAGCATAAAAATAGGAATAGTTTCACTAACTTGGAAACCTCAATTAAACGCAGAGTTCTACGCGCAGACTTCAAGAGACACAAATTTTACTTTTATGGGTCGAAAATTAAGTAAACCGCTACTGTAACTGTGTTAACTCAGGTTTTAATTTAAGCTAATGTCATTTCGAACGCGAAGGCGAACTTCTTTGAATGCTTAAACGGTTGTTTAGATATTGAAATGATAAAGAGAACAATCGCATCATAATGAGAGCAATACAGGAAAATCAACAAATGTTTTATTCATCGAGCTTTGAGTTATCGAAGTTCAAACTAAAATTAAAACTGTATAACAGCTATTATCGTGATTAAGTTAAAAATATCTCGTTGGTATCTTATATTAAATTAATCTTCTACTAGAAAGCAATGTATAAAGTTGAAGAAGAAAGAAAGAACAGATAAATTCTTTATAAGTACAATACATTACAGTAAATCGAACTTTTGATTATAAATTTATTAAATATGTAAATGAATATAATTTTCCGAGTTCGTATTTTTATATGTATATTAATTTACATTTTCTTAATAAAATTATCTAATTAAAAGTCTTAGAACATTGGATTTCGTACAAATTTCCTATTAGTGTTATATCGGAAATTTAAAGCAACTGGGTATGTCGCTTTCCCTAAAACGTCCTCGAAGTCCGAATGGACAGAATCAGAGAACACCGGTGCACCAGACTCGGGGATTCGCCTTTAAGTCTGCGTGCGCTTGCGTGGGCGTGTATGCGTGGCCAAGAGAGAAAATAAGTACGGCAGAGAGAGAGAGAGAGAGAGAGAGAGAGAGAAAGAGAGAGAGCTACCAACACGGAGAGTGGGAAAAAGCGTTTACGAACCTAGTGAATCGGGACATGCGGATTTTCACGGTTCTCCTGCGACCATAAT
>NW_017168417.1:0-214 GCF_001652005.2 Ceratina calcarata | reverse complement strand
GCGGCACATTCTCCATGATGTGTTGCGTCTGGACTTCGTACTTTCGCCAAAATTAAGTCCCGCCGATTACGTGATACTTTTAACAGCACCTTGTGAGTGCGACCTGCAAGGCGAAGGACATACCGATTGGATTCGGGTGTTCGCGAATGTTCGACCGACGACTGTCTCCTATGGTCCGACTAAAAGACGTTCGTGAAGGAGCAGCCACCGTATT
>NW_017168416.1:0-214 GCF_001652005.2 Ceratina calcarata | reverse complement strand
GCATCGACAGCGCCGCCAGCATGAAGAACGAAGAAGCTGCCGGTCGGCGACAGACAGGCATGAGTCCGTTACAAATCATTGAGGAGTATAGACGTGTCGAAATTGAGTCCGCGATTTCCTATTCGGAAACTGAGTTCACGATTAATAGAATCGTCGAATCGCCCGCGTACGATAAGTATTATCGTTTGATCGATTGATCACGGAGATCACGGCG
>NW_017168415.1:0-214 GCF_001652005.2 Ceratina calcarata | reverse complement strand
GAATCAGGGTCAATTGCAGTCCGGGATTTCGGTCGCCGTCAAACTAGAGCGACGGGTGGCCGTCTCGTACCAGAAAAGCCCCTTCTACCAGCAGCATAAACAGCGATAATGGGCTTTCTTCGGCCAGCTGCCAAAGACTTCGGTGGCTACCGAAGAGCAAGATAAAGCAAATGGACATTGGGCCATAACAGCCGGTGGTCCACCTTGGTCGGCT
>NW_017168414.1:0-214 GCF_001652005.2 Ceratina calcarata | reverse complement strand
TTTGTTCTATCTGCAGTATATTATACAAGGCGAATCATTAAGAAATATTATTTGAAATTATTCACTAATCATTAATTTTATTATAGACACTGAAAGAAGCAAACTTGAATTTTTGAAAATACAAGAATACATTAAAACTAGTAAATAAATATAAATGTATAGTACATGTATGGTATATTATAAATATATGTATACACATGTAGGTATAGATATA
>NW_017168413.1:0-214 GCF_001652005.2 Ceratina calcarata | reverse complement strand
GCACTGTAACATAATGGGAACGTGATGGCAACGAGGGTTTGACACCGAATCGGCAAGCGGACTGGCTGCTGTGTAGGGTCCACTACGTGTGTCGAGGGTTCTTTTGCTTTTCTCTATATAGTGTGTTCACGTGAATATCGATATGTTATTCATTTATTTAGGTGTTGATATTGAAAATTTAAGTGCGCAAATATTAATGCGTATGATTCTTCGA
>NW_017168412.1:0-214 GCF_001652005.2 Ceratina calcarata | reverse complement strand
AGTAATAGCAATCTATGTATAATAACAAATTCAACATGCTAACAACTCGTAAAACTATAGATACTTTATATCGAGTAGTAAATTGCTATAAACGAATTGGTGGAACGACTGAACACGAAATAGTTTATCCTTGTGAGTATAAATAAATCGTCAGGACCTCAGAGGAAAGAAGAGGAATTCATTTTTCTCCCCACGGCAGGGGAACTGTGGGACG
>NW_017168411.1:0-214 GCF_001652005.2 Ceratina calcarata | reverse complement strand
TATTTTCCTGTAGGATGCCTGTGCGCCCAAATGCACTTCATCATCTTATGTACATGTATGCATATTGCATTCAACCAATTTCATTACATATGCATTGCACCATTAATTAATTACTGTCCTTAGAAGTGCACACGTACCTCTTGGCTATTAAGATGAAATTAATTTTCAAGTGAAATTAAAGGTAAATTTATTATTCTTTCTATTTGTATATAAT
>NW_017168410.1:0-214 GCF_001652005.2 Ceratina calcarata | reverse complement strand
CACACACAGAGTTGTATTCACCTACCTGCGGACATCTTATCGTCTACTGTTGGCAGCATACGGAGATCCCCTCTCTCCTCTTCACAAATATCACGTTATGCGTTGCACACGTTCGCGATCTCTTTTCATCCACAATAAGTCGCACGGATATTCGCGATCATCTCTTTTACCGACGCATCGCACACGTGCGCCGCGTTAGGGCCCACGTACGTTC
>NW_017168409.1:0-214 GCF_001652005.2 Ceratina calcarata | reverse complement strand
AGGAGTTGTAGCCATTGACGTCCTCTATAAGAAAGATTCTATGTATTTTTCTTCTAACTCCGGAGGAGTTTAAGGAGTTTGATTAGCACTGACAAATTATCGATTACCTGATTACCATGTTTGAACACTTATCATCGTGACACAAACAAAAATACGTGACCGTGTGAAAACTAACATCAATCGTAATTTTTATCCCAATTAAGCTATCATTACT
>NW_017168408.1:0-1538 GCF_001652005.2 Ceratina calcarata | reverse complement strand
GTATAATCTACAGGTCAACCGTGAATTATCTGTAGTACGCAGGTGTGACTGCGTACAGTTTCCTTTCAACGGTTGATTAGCGATTCTTTTTCCCATTGGTTGAAAATCAACGCCGATTTTCGTTTCAATTATTACTCCTAACTCGAGTTTATTACAATTATCAATCAGAGAACACGAGCGAAATGAGTGAATCCTTTTTTATATAATTCCAGTACATACTTCATGTGTATAATGAGTCACAGATTTGTTCACACAGTTTCATATTTATGTGATTTAAAACATTATTGAATTATATGATTTATTATAGTATTACGTGACACTGTTTCTCATTTTATAAAGAAATAAATAAACAATATGAAAAACCACCGTTTGGCTATAACTAAATATTATATGTATATTAAAAATTACAATGATTGTATGTAAATCAGACTGTGAGCCACTATTCGCTGGTCATCAATGAGAATCGTGTGCAGACTTATGTATGTACAAGTGGATAGATAAAATAAGCTAGATTACAAAGCTTGACAATTAGTTACATCCAGTGAAAATGGGAAATATCGAGTAACTAGGAACGATTTCTTCGATTGTAAAGAGATTACCCTGCGACCTCGCCTCCTCACATATTATATGTATGTATACATCCTTAAATGATTTCTTTATTTAATATATTCCTAATAGAGAGGTTTAAGCCAGGGCAAACAAACCGAAATAGATCAATAAACTGGTCGAGGCTTTTCGCACTATGCCCGGTATTTTCAAACAAAATTTACACCGCACCCAACGCAAACAACCCTGTCCCCTAAAGAAACATGTACACCCTTTCGCGGCTCGATACGAGAGCTAAAATTTGACTTAACAACCAAGATACGCAGAGCAAATATTTTACTATTATTTTATACCCTATCGATTCACGATTTTCGTCGTCCGCGAACGCACTGTTTCTTTAAGGAGGGAAGAGTAAATCCTTCCAAAGGAAGATGTCCGATTTATACCGAGGATCTCATACCTCGATTTTGGTTTCAGAGACGCGTCCCTCTTTCAGCTCCGCCTCTCCCATGGCTTGAGCAATGTAGCAATTTTCGCGAGTGTATTCACGAGAGTTTCTACGCACGCGAGTCTTCAGAGATAAAAAACCAACTTAAGCACTCTATTTAGTCTTCCATGTCTTCGTCTGGGAAAACCGCGAGGGAGTATTTTTCTCGGCTTCTCTTCTCCCCCGGGGGTTTGTGTTGCTCTTTTTTTTACCTGTGAAAAAGCTACCTCAACGTGGGCCGGGCACAGCAAAAAAATCAAGTCCATCTGAAAGCAAAGGGGTGGCAAAGGGGCGAACATTAGAGGGGGTGGTCTGTGGGGGGTGGACGTAACGCCAGCTCTGTCTTTAGAAAATCTTTCCAGCTAATCCAATTCGCCGACATCACAGGAAGACTGTATTACATTCTTTTCATGGTAAAGTCACATTAAGCCTTCCCCTTATAATATACGTTTGCCGTCTATTTTAATATAAAATTCATCTATAAAATGGAATTATAAATAACTGA
>NW_017168407.1:0-214 GCF_001652005.2 Ceratina calcarata | reverse complement strand
GTACCGTATTGAGGTCCCGCGAAAGTCACCGCGATGATAGAAAAAGTAGAGATAACCGAGCCGAGTTTCTTGCCGGCTCGGTCGTTGAAACGGTCGCGAAGTTTAGATTCTGCGACCGGAAAAAGTTCGAATCGAGCGCAACGGAGTAAGGAGACGCGTGCGTGACGTGTCACCGGGGCGCGAGAGAGATAGAGACCTCGCGATTCCCACCTCG
>NW_017168406.1:0-214 GCF_001652005.2 Ceratina calcarata | reverse complement strand
GCTATTTGGAAACCTTCGACGCGTCTTAAGCTAATGGCTTCCAGCTGCTAAAAACGCTCAATATTTTAACGATTTTTATACCAACAATCGGACAATATTTTTTTTCCAATGTCCTTAAAAGTAATAATGGTGTCTGTTTTTGAATTTTGAAAAAGTATGTCGCTTTGAAAATACTCTGTAAAGTGGAATAATAGAGTTAATTTCTATAGTCATA
>NW_017168405.1:0-214 GCF_001652005.2 Ceratina calcarata | reverse complement strand
GTGTCATCCTATATGTAAGGCTTCCGTGTTGTCGGTTAATCCAGTTATTGAAATGTGGAAGTATTGCTCTAACTATTTTGTGGTCTTGTATGCCTGAGGAGTGGAGTTTCGCCCGCCAGGTTAGTAGGATTTCCTCCTGCCTGTCATTTCTTAACCTCTCTTTTTCTTTTTTCAGGGTTGTGCTGTCTGATGGTGGTAGTGCACGTGAGAGACG
>NW_017168404.1:0-214 GCF_001652005.2 Ceratina calcarata | reverse complement strand
CGATGGAGTACTGTCGAATGGTCGAGGCATCTCCCATGGGTGTACCCTCCTTCACACTGCCCGCTCCCTTGTTCATAGGCGGTATCAAAAATCCAAATTATGTCTTTAATAGAGAAACAATCTAAAAACGTTACAAGATCAACGCTTAGTAAAAATACGAACCCTCAAAGCTTATCTCCCTTTTTAACTAAATCTCCAAGTAACAAACCTCCAT
>NW_017168403.1:0-214 GCF_001652005.2 Ceratina calcarata | reverse complement strand
CCAGGTGACGCTCGGTAATTTGGTCTGAATAAAGGATACCCGATTCGCAATAAAAATCCTCCAGCTACATGGATGTTTACGGAGCCAGGTTAACACAATTTGACTGTCCGTCTATGCATACGTGGGTATGAATTGGAAGCAATCAAGACTTCTTACATGACGGAGAAGTTTTACTACCAGCACCGCTCCGCATAAATCCAAATTAGGAATACTT
>NW_017168402.1:0-214 GCF_001652005.2 Ceratina calcarata | reverse complement strand
CAATAATAATAATAGAATAATAATAATAGAATAAATAATAAAATAAATAATATAACAATAGTTTCGAAATTCTTGTGTATTTTCTAATCTCCAGCACAATATATTCAATAATAATTTAATAAATAAAATAAAATAAAATAATAATAATAATAGAATAAATAATAAAATAAATAATGAAACAATAATTTCGAAATTCTTGTATATTTTCTAATCT
>NW_017168401.1:0-214 GCF_001652005.2 Ceratina calcarata | reverse complement strand
AGAAAGGTAGAGCCTGCTTTACCGTGGCCATGCTCAAGGGTAGACTGGCTGGCTTAGATAAAGCTTGGGAAGAAGCGATGAGTCGCCACGCGGTAGTCATCGTGTCGGTGGATGTCGCCGACCGCGAGAAGTTGGAGTACTTTCAACAGGACTACATACATATCCTGCAGGAAGTCGTGTTCGATGCGAGGGACTTTATTAATGAGGAATTGGC
>NW_017168400.1:0-214 GCF_001652005.2 Ceratina calcarata | reverse complement strand
GCCGATGTCAACTTGCAAACTCGAAGGGGCAAAACACCGCTTCATTTTGCTACGCGAGTAGGAGTAAAAGAAATTTGCAAGTTGCTACTCGAAAGAGGAGCTGACGTGAATGCGAAAGACCATGTTGGTTATACGGCACTGCAGCTAGCCACTCAGGAGAGACACAAAGATATCGTACAAATCCTCATAGAACATGGTGCCGATGTCAACTTGC
>NW_017168399.1:0-214 GCF_001652005.2 Ceratina calcarata | reverse complement strand
GAAGGGCAATAGGTGGCATGTTAATGGGGGTGAGAGAGGAGATGGCGAGGGAGGAGAAGGTGGAAGGAAAAGAAATTGAGGGTTTGACGGAGAGAGGAGTAAGAGCGGGAGAGGAGGAGTGGAGGGTAGTAGCGGTGTACATAAACGGGGACACGGACAGGAAGCTGGAGGAGATAAGAGGGTGGATGGAGACACGGACAGGGAAGGAGAGGGT
>NW_017168398.1:0-214 GCF_001652005.2 Ceratina calcarata | reverse complement strand
GGGTTCAGTGTCACTGAGCACCCGACCTGTGCTTTCAGTCAGATCCTTCCCGAGATCTAGCATCTTTAGATTAAGCGTACTTTGTTTTGTTTTGGGGTTGAGATTAATAGACATGATTTATTGTTTAATGGCGCATCGTACAGGAGGGGGCGGGCCGCAGCACGGGAGGGTGCACCCACTACTGGCAAGACCTAATAGCTTCCCGGAACTCCGA
>NW_017168397.1:0-1539 GCF_001652005.2 Ceratina calcarata | reverse complement strand
GTAGATAGCAGCCAATTAGAAGTTCTTAAATTACATTGATATGAGAAATGACAGAATATATTTAAGGAAGAATACCACTGTGACTGCAGTAAAAACTATTTTTAAGAATTTTTTTAATCAAATTAAATCTTTCAATTTCGTTACATTATACTGTTGATCGAATGAAAGCTAATAGAACCTTTAATTGCACACACCCAGACAAACTACCTTCTACGTTGTTCTGTGTAAATATATATAGTATTATTACTCTTAAAGCTTATCTCAATGTTAAAATATTTAATGAAAACAAAAAAATGAGAAGTAATCAGTTACATTAATGGTTGTTAAATACTTAGTTATGTCTTTCTAAACGAAAATTTGTAACGATTTTGTTGTGTTTACCAGAATAACTCTCTTGAGTCTGATTTTATGACAGAACCGTCATTAATTACCTCATTTAATTAAAGTTACTGATATAGTATTGATAGCAATATCGGTAAATCATCCGTCTAAAAGTGGATTGCCTAAAAAAACTACATCAAATTATTTTTCTTTGACGATAATGGTGCTAAATGCATAAAACTAAAAGTATCTATTAAAAAGTTGAAGTTGAGACGTTCAATAAAAGATTAGGTGCTTATATGT
This sequence comes from Ceratina calcarata, assembly GCF_001652005.2. Classification (NCBI taxonomy): domain Eukaryota; kingdom Metazoa; phylum Arthropoda; class Insecta; order Hymenoptera; family Apidae; genus Ceratina; species Ceratina calcarata. The sequence continues at coordinate 915 of NW_017168397.1, read as the reverse complement.
TTTCTCGCATCCATCAATCATAACATTTAAATGATATTTAAAAAAGGAAATTATAGATTAAGGCTTTCAACTTTTTGGGCAATCCAATACCTTTACAAACATATTGGTATAAGTATACTATGCCCTAAATAAGATGCAATAACTAAGTACAATTCATAATGGATCAACTGGATGCTTGACAAATCAAAATCCTGTTTGTGCAGCCTGCTTCCTTCACGAAATTTTTAGTAGCACACAATTAATCATCAATAGTAACTATTGTAAATGATTCAAACAAAGCGATTTCATACGGTTAATGTATTTAAAAAACTCTATTTGCACAACGTCAACTTTATTTATGTTATCATTAAAATAATATTGTACCGTACTGCATTATGCACTAGATACGTTAGAGCACTGGAATCTCAACTATAATTTCATTTTAGATATACTATTCGTACTGTAACACAATTACTCAATATTATTGAAGGATCATTTCTTATCTTTGCTACTGTATTTAATATTAACTTTTTATTATAATTAATATCGTAAGTAACTTATAAATTTATTACTTATTAAACGATTACAGGAACTGAAAGATAATTGATACATTTGAGAATCTTATCTTGAATGTTCAGTTCTTCAAATATTTTCTTATACGGTATTGAGTGTAATGAAATCCCTTGGTTTGAATCAATTTTATCTGTATGTATATAAAGCAGGTGTGTTCCTGACCAATCAACGTGGTTACATTTTTTAACGTCGATATAGCACATTACAAAAGCAAAAAATTTCAGGATGACACTGAACATTCCTACACTTTATAGAATGTAAAAAGTAGATACATTCCATTGTTATTAAGGTTATTGCACTTTTGTTGTATTGTTAGAATTAGTAAAAAATTTAAATAATAAGTATTTTTCACCATAAAATATA
>NW_017168396.1:0-214 GCF_001652005.2 Ceratina calcarata | reverse complement strand
CCTCGAAGTGTTGGGAGGCTTATATATATATATATAATATCGAATGTCTACGAGACCTGCGCGCATAATCGTCATTCAAAATTGGAGCGATAGAACATTTTATTGTGATTAAAATCAAAGTAACGTACATACGCGATTAGTTTTACTTTAATATAATAGAATATGAAAATGATCCACTTACAATTAGACGGGATGTTTATTCTTTTGTAATCAT
>NW_017168395.1:0-214 GCF_001652005.2 Ceratina calcarata | reverse complement strand
GCATTCTGTACGCTCGGTTCACGGATTACCGACGATTATCGTTCGACCGACACTGATCTCTTACGAGTGCAGCACAATTCGTAATTTTAGAAAGAAGGATTACCTCCGAATAGGAATAATCAGGCGTTTAACGTGAATTCCTATTCGTGTAAAGACCTATTCACATTACCGTAACCGTAGTGAGAATTCTACGTGGTAGGGGGTGAAATTTTTG
>NW_017168394.1:0-214 GCF_001652005.2 Ceratina calcarata | reverse complement strand
TGAAATAAATCCAAAAACAGTAAATCCATTTCGATGTTCAAATTCATGAGTTTGTATAACATGAAATGGAAAATTTAATCATATTATATAAAAAGATATTAATTCACTTTCTTGCATACACACATAAAATGAATTTGGGTCTTCAAAAATTTCTAAAAAATAAGAATACAGTAAATAATCTGTTATGCAATATTGCAAATGTGAAGTTAAGTAA
>NW_017168393.1:0-214 GCF_001652005.2 Ceratina calcarata | reverse complement strand
GCATGAAAGTATTCGGCGAACGTTTCTTCCCTTTTCCAGGTTCGTCCTTCAAATTCTTTGCGGGCCGTTATTCGACTCTTCCTATCACCGAACATATCCTTCAATTCACTTAGTATGTCCTCAACGCTCATCTCAATATGCTCCGGTTTGGAGTGGAACCATTCAAGAGCTCGATTTTTAAATCGTGACACCATTAACAACTTCGCTGCATTTT
>NW_017168392.1:0-214 GCF_001652005.2 Ceratina calcarata | reverse complement strand
ACAAGTCGACTTATATGCATCTCAGCCGAAGGTACCTCGAGAGGGACCTTAAGTAGTAGGTGTAGTAGGCGGTTTGTAACCCGTGAGTGCTGAGGGGGGTGCGGGGCGGGGGACTGACTCAGCATTTTTGTAGGCGCGCGGGGGTGCGGGGAGGGGGGTCGCGCACGTGTACGACCTCCAAAATCGCTGATTCAGCATTTCTGTGACCTTCAAA
>NW_017168391.1:0-214 GCF_001652005.2 Ceratina calcarata | reverse complement strand
TGAAACGCGTTATGCTATGCACTGCACATCTACATACATATGTATATGGCGTAGAGAAGATATAAATTAGAATAGCTCAGTGCTTTCTACTGTAACAGTACCTTACAGAAATTTCATTAGAAATATATTATAATAGTGTAAAACGTAAAGCACATTAGGGTAATTAATAATAGCACTAAAATAGAATAAATATTATATACTCTATAATATGAAT
>NW_017168390.1:0-214 GCF_001652005.2 Ceratina calcarata | reverse complement strand
TGAAGTTCAATGATGGAGTCCTGATGTGTATTAAACCATCGAGGGATTGAGAGGTCGGCCAACCTAGTAAGATCTTCTCTGAGAGACTTCCAACGAGTTTCAACATGAGATGGCAGCGGGTCATCCCAATTGATCTTGAGCAGCCATAATTCCTGTAATAGCATCTTAGTACGAATTATGACAGGTGATAAAAAACCAAGTGGATCAAAGATTC
>NW_017168389.1:0-214 GCF_001652005.2 Ceratina calcarata | reverse complement strand
AACGAAGTCGATCTTACGAATGTTTGTGCTTGCACGCATTCGTGAATGAATTAAGTAGCCGTCTCAGACGGACACGGCATGTGTCTCATGTAGAGCGGTCCGGTCTGTAAGTGGCTAGTATGTCCTGACTGAAGACTGATACGAGTGTATCGATGTTGGTCGCAAGCGACACAACGGTGTTGCGTTGCGACAACGAAGTTGATCTTACAAATGT
>NW_017168388.1:0-214 GCF_001652005.2 Ceratina calcarata | reverse complement strand
GTTACAAAGAAGGTCCTATGCAATTTTCCCTCAAGTCTAACAATTTGGGAGTTTGAAAATTTCGCAAAATTTGAAGGGTAACCTTGGAAAAATCTCGGGAAAAAATTTTTTTTTTCTCGAAATATAGAAAAATATCGAAATATATTCTGAAGGACGTCAAAAATTCCAGAGTTTTAGGCTTGTATTTCTTCAAGTCAGTTGTGTCTTCCAACTT
>NW_017168387.1:0-214 GCF_001652005.2 Ceratina calcarata | reverse complement strand
GTTCCAACCGCACGGAGCCGACTGAAGGTTACTCGAGAAACAATATCACCGGACTATACATCGAGGGTGGGTGAAAATACGTAGAACAGCACGTTTCACGCTTCCCCTTTTCTGCAACCTATAATCTTCTAATAACTGCGATTACGTGATAAGGGGCAGAAATTGGTCGACGTGTCATCATTTAGACATGAACACCTCACAGTGCCAACTGTAG
>NW_017168386.1:0-1542 GCF_001652005.2 Ceratina calcarata | reverse complement strand
AACTTTTATGATTTATTACTCCTTAAAATATTTGAAGATTAAAAGATACGTGGAGAAAGAAAAAAACAGATTTTGAAAGAGCTTTCAAGTAATATTTAATAATACTCAAACAGTGAATACTTGTTGGCGACACTATCGGATAGAAAATTATTAACGCAGATGTCTGCGCTTAAAACGCAAGAATATAAAATCCATTATGCTCATAAACCCAGATGGGGAAAATCAAAGATTAAAAACTGACTGAATTAAATATTAAAACAGAAATATTTTCATTTATCTAAATGCAAACTTCTAATAGGGATCTTCTACGTTCCATTGTTTCCACTCTACTGTGCAACGCATTGTTCCTACTCCGCGGACGATAACGTAATTGCAATTTGACTCGGCGAAGGAAACGCGAACATGGTGGACGGCTCGTAACTTCCGGCGGGGCGAATGGGCATGAACGTGAACTTCACAGTGTCGTGCACGCGTGCAAGAAGTGCACTTTCACTTCTCCTGGATGTACGAACACGACAGAGCCAATGACCTACTAACACATTGTACCGTTCGCTGAGGGATTCGAGTATTTGCACAAGGACGTTTTATCATAATTTCGTTTCATTAATCATAGGAAAACGAAAGAGATACATAGGCCGGTATTCAGAGTCGTTACTTATTCTTAAGATCGTCTTAAGAATTTGCTATCCCTGTCTATCCCATATTTCCAGTCCTTGTCTTGTACAGGGAACATGGACTTAAGCAAATGCTTAAGACGATCTTAAGAATAAGCAACGATTCTGAATACCGGCCACAGACCGATGAGAGATAACGATTATAGATGGTAAGAAGGAGATACTGTGATAGGGGACATGGTATAGCATAGTATTATTAAATAGTAAGTAGAATAAGAATCAAAGTACAACATAGTATACAATAATATTATAAAGTAATTTACCTAATTGCCTAAACACCCTTCATTCGGTAAATAAAGAAATTTTAATTTCAATTTCAATCTTCCTTACTAATACAATCACATAGCTATTCATAGAAGAATTATCGAACATGCAGCTCCTTTGATTCTAGTCTGCAATAATTCAGTGAGTGGAAATGAGATGATTAGTCTCAAGAGACACTAGACTTCATTTATATTCTCATGTTTAATAGCTGAACACGAGTCAATCGAAATTTAATTAGTTATTACTGGTTTCATAAATATTTTAGAAATTATGAAGCTTAGAATCAAATTCGAATATTCTTTGAACTTTGAATATGGATTACTGTAGGAAAGTATAAGAAAGTGAATACATATAATGGTATTTCTGGACTCACTTGGCACACGTACAAAATACGTAGAAAATGTAACACGTTCTCTCTTTCTACCTTTTCTACTTTCCTGTGCGTCGCCACTATGTAGTTAGAATAAATATGTATTTTCTATATGTGCGTGCGAAATGAGTGCAGAATCCCTTGAGTCCATGCAACCTTTAAGTCGCTGAGTTAAAAACTGAACCCACAACGACCCGAAGGACCGCTCGTTACTGTCTCACTAGTGCTACTGTC
>NW_017168385.1:0-214 GCF_001652005.2 Ceratina calcarata | reverse complement strand
CGATTTCTACCTTCGGAGAAAAAACCTCAATCCGAAGGCAGTGCTAATGACCGAATCGCAAATCGAATTTATGAAATTAATATTCGATTTTTAAACAGGGGCCAATGTGTCAAACGTATCTACTGTCGTCTTGGTCAGTTCGTCAATAAGTACATCGAAGTGGGGATTAGTATAATAACTAGTTCGAGCCAGCGACGTGCTTTGTGATTTATTT
>NW_017168384.1:0-214 GCF_001652005.2 Ceratina calcarata | reverse complement strand
GTCGCTCCTTAAAAAAAAAAAAAAAAACAATATAGAGCTCTTTGAATCAAACGTACCTTTGTCAATCCTTTAATTGATTCAGCTTAGAAACAACTACTAAGATTTACGTTTTCATTTTTAAAGATTTAGAAGCCATCTCATTTGAATCATTCAGTATATGATTAAAGCATGTAGTGTCAATACCTCGTTTAGTTAAGTCCCAAAAAATTCGTTA
>NW_017168383.1:0-214 GCF_001652005.2 Ceratina calcarata | reverse complement strand
GACACCGCGTGCAGGGCCGCAATTGTTGCAGAAGGTTTTTCCACTCAACAGACAAATCTAGTCATCTGTAAAAATAACATAGTTGCAATTATTATCCGTTCCATTTTAATAGTATCGGTATACTGTTCTCCTAACGAGAATCGCGTTGAATTCGTGAATCAACTTCGTATAATAGCCGAGATTATTAATCAACGGAAAGGTCTCTCAATTATTG
>NW_017168382.1:0-214 GCF_001652005.2 Ceratina calcarata | reverse complement strand
AACGAGAATGTGAAGAACACTTTCAAAAACACGTAAGCCGCGACAAGGACGGCCGATACATAGTTGCGCTTCCCTTTAAGAAAGGGCATACAGCATTAGGAGATTCACGTGCAAGAGCAGTTAAATGACTAAGCTCTCGCCAACGGCGATTCAATTCTTACAAATCATTGCAGCAACAATACTCAGCAGTCATCGACGAGTATTTACAACTGGG
>NW_017168381.1:0-214 GCF_001652005.2 Ceratina calcarata | reverse complement strand
GGTCGAGAATATGACTTTAAGTGTTAAGCATTTCGTACTTACTAGTTTCAGCCATAGTATGTATAGCTACAGCTACCGAACGGCTGAATATCTGTGTCGCATACGAAACTTTCATTTTTTTCAACTTCTCTTCATACACGTGATGTTCTGTCACACGTGACATAAGACGCATGTTTGCGGATTCTCCGCGTCATAGAATGTTCTGGAAAAGGTG
>NW_017168380.1:0-214 GCF_001652005.2 Ceratina calcarata | reverse complement strand
TCAGCATTCATTTCCATTCCTTTTTTTGGAATCTCCAAGATCAGTCCTCCATTTAGTGAAGTTCTCGGTCTCAGAGTATCTATTCCAATATCCGTTAATTTAATGTTTTTCTTAGCTTCCGACATAATTTGGGCCATGTCGTACTCACAACCTTTTTCGCGAACAATATACACCGCCACAGACCCTTTGGGACGTCTGAGGGTTGGAACATTGT
>NW_017168379.1:0-214 GCF_001652005.2 Ceratina calcarata | reverse complement strand
TATAACAAATTCTATCAATTTTTATTGTTTAGAAACCAATTGAACTTTTTTCATCTAAAATCATTGTTTTTCCGACGTCTGACTTTTTTTTTAATTATAGGAAGTGCGTTTTTCTAAGGTACATAAACTTTTGGAACTGACAATACATCATTAATCCGGTTTCCTGACCTGTGAATGGTCGAAGAGGACGAGTACTGGAGAACAAATCTATCCT
>NW_017168378.1:0-214 GCF_001652005.2 Ceratina calcarata | reverse complement strand
CTTCAACCCGATAAATGCGAATTTCTAAGAAAGGTAGTAACATATTTAGGACATATACTTAGCGAAAAAGAAATACAACCGGATCCGAAAAAATTAGAAGTTGTGAAGAAATTCTCAACACCGAAAAATCCAAGACAAATCAAATAATTTTTAGGATTAACTGGATATTACCGACGATTCATCAAGAACTATTCAAAAATAGCCAAACCATTGA
>NW_017168377.1:0-214 GCF_001652005.2 Ceratina calcarata | reverse complement strand
TTATGTATAAGAGTAGATCGAGATGACCCATCATCTCGATGATGGGAGAATGTTGGATTGAGTATATCTTTCTTTTTCTTGACATGGTGCCTATCCCGCACATGTAGTCGCTGTCTCGTATAGCATCAGGAGTCCATTTTAATTTCTTTCTTTTTAGCACTTGTACAAACTCTTGGCATCTCTGATCCCAGCAGGGATCCCATTCTTCTTCAAG
>NW_017168376.1:0-214 GCF_001652005.2 Ceratina calcarata | reverse complement strand
TGTCAACTCTGTGCATTTAATTGAGACAAGAATAGGCAAGTCAGTCTATATTAAAACACATGAAGATTGAAATAATTAAAATAGAATCACATCTGGATTTTATTTCAATACTCTCGTAGATAAAAATAAAAAAAAATTCGTAACGTTACCATCGATATTTATATCTATGTTATTATTAAACTACAGATTTGTACAGATTTATTAATCACGTGTT